>NW_027491107.1:1052500-1255000 GCF_021521415.1 Bidens hawaiensis
ACGAGGCGTAAAGACGTAGTCGGTGCCAAACCCAAAAAAGTGATGGGGTTAAGCTAAGGAAACGGGGAACCGTAGAGTTATCCACGATCAATGGCAATTGAGTAGCGGGCGGAACATCATCAAAATTATCGGTGATAAGCAGAAATTGAGGTGGGTTGCACCGATGATCGGGAACGTACTTTTCAGAACAGCGAAAACAGAGCCATGCGGTTCGTTGTTGCTGCAGTTGTTCCGGTGAGAGTATGGCAGTGGGCAGAGTCGGTGCAGTGACAGTTGGTGCGGGTAACAAGGCCGGAGGTGATGGCGTTGGGGTTTGGGTCGCGGAAGTGGTGGTCGTGAGCATAACGGGTGGCGAAAGGGAAGAAGGGTCAGGTGAACCGGCATGTTTGTCTTCAATTAGTTTGGAAAAAGCCATAGGCTTGATGAAAGGAGGTGGGCATAAGTATGTCTAGTTCGGATTGGATCTCTAGTTTAAGGCCAAAGATATAATAGTTGAGGAGGGCCTCTTTAGGTAGCCCTACGACACAATTACTGAGTTTCTCAAACTCAGATTGGTATGCGGTGACAGTAGTGGTTAGGGTAAGCTTAAAGTGTGTGGCTTGATGGTTAGCATAGGTGGAGGGGCGAAATCGGAGGTGTAATTCCAGGGAAAATTCGGTCCATGACCCTTGGAGATCGTTGTTATCTAGATACTTGTACCAACTAAGAGCCTCCCCGGTGAAATAGAACTGTGTTAGTGCAACACGTTCTTTTTCTGGTATGTTGTAATACTTGAATAAGTTGTTTGCTTGAAAGATCTGGTCCAAGGGATTTAAACCGTCAAACATGGGCAAGGTTATTTTAGGATGGCGATTGTGGGTTGTGTCAGATAGGTTTGGGCCAAACAAACCAAAGGAAATGTTTTTCGGGATCGCCTTTTTTTTTATCTTGCAATAGAGTGGCGAGAAGCTTATTAGAAAGCTCCATTTGTTGTTGGAAGGCTGCTTGCAGTGATTGAAATTGGGCATCAGCCTTAGCAGTGGTGGTTGAATTGTGGGACATGAACTGGTCGAACTTTTCGCAAAGGGTTTGAATGGCATCCTCAGATGAGGAGTCTTTTCTAGGAAGCAAGGAGTAAGAGCAATGAAAGCACCAATGATACAACCCTTAGAGTGGGTTAATCTCCAAAGAAATTAGATTAAGGAAAGAACACAAATTTGGAACAATTTTCTTCATTGCTTTCTTTTCAATGTAAAAGTACAACTTAAATAGGAAATAATATGAAGTATAATAATGGTAAACATGGGTCCTAAACTTGTGCAACAGAGGTGGAAAATGCAGGTAATGGTGGGACCATTTTCCAGCCACACGCATGCAAAATAAAACATGCAGAAAATCAATAATAGTTTTGATAATATCCAGTCCTTTAAATTGTTATTTTGTTGACCGGGTCATTAGCTGGGTCGAATTCCGGGCCAGTAGCGGGTTGGGTCTACCAGGTCGTATCACAAACTAACACCAATATGTTTTAACCAATCTCTCTAGGTGCCAAAAACAATAGTCCGAAGATAAAGTGTAACAGTGGCGGTGAAAAAGAAAACGATAACTAGAAAACTGATGTTGGGGTGGTGGCGTCCGGTAGTGTGATGATGGTGAAATAATAGGGGTTCAAATTTTATATATTAAATAATCATAGGAATGCAAATAGCAAGGGCATAAGGGTCTTTTCATAGAAAAACTAACTTGGGTTCACGAAGAGGTTCCAGTTTCTAACAAATGCTTACCATAGGGGTGATACCTGAGAAAAATCCACAATGTGGTCGATTCCTGCGTTTTGGGTCTCACCACCTAATCAAAACTGCAATTAAGGCGTGAAATTAACTTGTGACTCAATGTAGTGATTTGGATGGATCGATTAGGTGTACAATATTCTATTAAGAACTCATATAATAATAACATCAACTATTCTTCTTCTTCTTCTTTTTCTTCTTCTTATTATTATTATTATATTAGGTTTATGCGTGAAAAAACGAAATTTCCCTTCGTTTTAACGACCAACCCACTGACTGACTTAACGACTGACCCAATTGCAAAAAAAGTGCTCATAATAGGGGTGATACATGCGAAAAATCCACCTCAAGGTTGGTTCTTGCGTTTTGGGACTCACCACGGCGGTCAAAACTGCAATTCAGTCTGATATTAATCATAAAAAAGTGATGATCATTCAATTCCTACTTGGTAATCAAACACGATACAGAATAATAACGAAATATAATTTATTCTTTTTCCTATTCTATTACCATATATATTCTATTCCCTTGTTTATTCCATTACTCCTAGCTAACAAACATACCCTAATAGTTTACCTTTAGCCACTTGGATCGTGCTAGATAACATATGGCCATGGACCTCTAAAATCTTTTCCATAAAAGAGTTAGGTAGGTAAAAGAACAGGCTAACCGAACTAAAAATCCAACCAAAACTGAACCGGCATGAAACTGATTTTGTAGGAACCGATTTGAAACCGAATGAAACTGTAGGTTTGGAATTGGTTTATAATTTTCTCTAATGAAACTTATTTCAAACCGTTAAATGAATCGAAACCAGCCAAAAGCTAGCTAAAACCCGAACCAAAACCGATCAAAATTCAAACCGAAACCGACCGTGACATGTCATGAAACATGGTTCAACCTGAATTGAAACCGATCATAAACTGGTTTTGACTTTATTGGCCAAGCCGGACTGATTTCAACCCAAACCAATTTTAAGTTTAAATCGGTTTATACACCTCTATTCCACAAATGTTAGAGATGCTCATACTTAAAAAAAGAAAAGGACTAAACTAACACGCATGCGCCTAAAACTTTGGTCAAACATATGCGAATCATTCAATTAATATATTAGGTAATAAAAAAAAATCCTTCTTTAGGTTGCAGAATCAATGTCTTTATTAACGTTGAACAAAAATCCAAAAATTAATGCTGACAAATAAATGATAACTACCTTTGGTGATGTTCATAAATAACGACTAGTTACAATATATAATTCTTCAATTCATAAGGTCCCCTAAGCAGATAGGATTGAGCCAGCAACCGGGCACCTTCCTCACTTGTTATTAGTCTTTTGTCTCTGACCAGATCATAGTCTTTTGTCTTAAATTGTTATGCCTAGATCTTAGTCTTTTCTGTAGTATATGCAACTACATATTGTGAATAAAATATTTAAGTTGGTTTGATAAACTTATTATATAGTAGGTGGTGATGGTTAGGCAATGTTTTGGGTTTTCATATTGTATTTTTTTTTTTGTTGGTGTTTTTCAAGAACGAAGGTTTTTCTTATGTGTCAGCAAACTAGACATGTTTTTTATGTTTTGTTAATGTCGACATGTTCATAAGTAACCGTTGAAACTGCCACTTTTGCTTTGCAGACTCGTGGCTGGAAGCAGTGGGAAGCGGAGACATCATCCCATGACTATGAATTTTCCAATGGTAATTTCATTTTCCCTTCAAATATTATGGTGTGCAAAGTAACTTTGGTCTTTGGTTGTGTACTTGTGTATAAATCACTTCACATTTTAATTACAAATATACCACTGCTGCGTACTTAACCCGTCAAATCTAAACAATGCATGGAAAATACAGACCCTTCCCGATTCAGGCTTACTCATGAGACGTCTTTCGTGAGAGCACACACCAGCTTTTGGACCAGAATCCCGATTTTCTTTTATATTGTAAGTTGTTAAAAGACTTTATCAAATGTTTATGGTTCATAATAACTTGTAATTCAAGTACTTTCTGTCATACAGGGATGCTTCTTCCGTCAGTTTTTCAGGTCGGTTAGCAAATCTGATTATATGACCTTGCGAAACGGGTTCATAAATGTGAGACCTCTTTTCGCTAATATTTTAGTTATTTATTGCCTTCATTCATGAAGTAATGGTTAGGGGTGTGAACTTCTAGCACAGCCTGAACCAAACACAATATTCATGGCTTCGTGTCGAATAAGCCAACATGTTTAGTTAACTATGCCGTGTTCGGATTGACCTAACAGGTTCGCAAGTTGACCTGTTTAACCTTTTTATGTCATAATTTAATGGACTGGGTATTTTATGACAATTTTTAAAAGATTAAACTTAAATGGAATATGAGCATTATGTTTTTTAGCTTAAACGTAGTTACTGTATATACAATTGTATTTTTGTTGTAAAATGTAGTTTTAGAGCATTAATATGCAGAAAAAAATGAAATAAAACTAAATTTCTGGGTCAATCGGTTCGTGTTCATGTCAGACAGACAATACAAGCTCATGTTGTGTTTGGGTTCATGTGCTTGACATAATGTTCAGGTTCACGTTGGGTTTGACCTGCCAACCCATAACAGGACTCATTTAACAACACTATTGTCCTATCCTTTCAGCTTCATTTAGCTCCAGGAACTAAATTCAACTTTCAAAAGTACATCAAACGGTCACTAGAGGATGATTTCCAAGTTGTTGTTGGAGTAAGGAACAAATCATTGTCGCCAGTACTGACGATTTGCATAAGATTACTTTGTCTATATTCACCTTAACTTTTCATAATTTTAAAAACTTTCAGTCCTATTTTATGGGCATCGTTTGTGATCTTCTTGCTTCTAAATGTCAAAGGTGTGTCACTATTACCTTCCATGTCAAACCTGGTATCTTCTTAACATAGAATTCATCTGAATTTGCTACTTTCGATCTGTAAAATCTTTACTCATATTTGTAGTATAATAATAACCTGCTCAATATCATTGTAATTATCAAACACTTCACAATAAATTCATTTTGAATTTCTAATTAGTGTTGAAACCGGTTTGGCCAAAGAAGTCAGGACTGATCTTTTTTTCTGTGTGCATTGGTACTTCTCATGCAGGCTGGCAGGCGATGTTATGGGCATCGATTCTGCCGTTAGTCGTAAGTTCCATTTATATATTTCTGTAATAAAATAATAAAATAGTATCCAAGTTTCAATATTGTTCCAGTAAAGTTACTCGTTTTTTTTAATTATCGATACCACTTAAGTTTCAACATTTTTCCATTGCTGTGAAAGTTTTCATAATCTTAAATTGAATTAGCAAAACGGAGCAGTTATGAAGCTTGTTGATTATTTAGTGACATTTATTTTTCAACGCTACTAAACTTGGAAAAGATAATCACTAAACAGTAAGAGAAAGTTTCATATATAGTTGCTATTTAGGTGACATAACTATGACAGTGAACACTAAAGAAACTTGGTTAATATTAGTTGATATATTCATGTATTCGGCGTTCTCTATATATTAATTACCAAGTACATACAGATTATCTTAGCTGTTGGAACAAAACTTCAAGCCATCTTGACAAAAATGGCTCTTGAAATAACAGAAAGACATGCGGTAGTCCAAGGGATTCCTCTTGTGCAAGCCTCGGATAAATACTTTTGGTTCTCGAAGCCGAGTCTAATGCTTCATCTCATACATTTTGTTTTGTTTCAGGTATTAGCAATACCCTCAGAATTTGATAAAATATTTCTTATTCTCATTTCACTAACTGTTTTCTGCATCATTTGTGCTCACAGAATGCTTTCCAGATAACTTACTTTCTTTGGATTTGGGTAACAAAACTGCTTCAATTTCTTTTTTTTTTTTGGAGAATGTGTTTCACTTCATTGAAAGACAGTGTTTACGAATTGCTATATTTTTATATACAGAGTTCTTTTGAACCATCGATAACATGCAACTGCTTCTTGTGCAGTATGAATTTAAGATCAATTCTTGCTTCCATGACGATACGAATCTTGTGATTCTAAAACTTGTTATTGGGTAAGAATTATCGCTAAACAAAAGTTATTATGTTACTGAGCCAGGGTTGGACTATTGTTGATTGACTAATCTCTAATTGTGTTTAATGTAGAGTTGGAGTTTTATTTTTGTGCAGCTACATAACGCTTCCGCTATATGCGCTTCTGTCACAGGTTAGAATGTTCCTACCCATTTTTGCACAACTTTGAGCATCGATGTGCCATTCATCTTGGCTTCGTTTTGGACACGATCTGGGAAGCTTTAACATACGATACCGAAAACTTAAAAGTACCTACGTAAATAACTTATATATAAATATAGTTATTTGTGTCCAAAGTTGATGAAAATCATATTTTCACTAATTATTTAAACACTGATCAGCTCACATTTTGAAGTATAAACACTAATTGGTGTCTCCTTAATTGTTTTGTTTCTATATCTCTTTTCCCGATTAACAAACTTGAGTCTATATGAGATCGGAAGAAGTGACTGAAAATGATTGGAAAATGAGTTGTTAGTCAACTAATTGTTGGAGGTAAAGGAGTTAATGAAAGTATTCAAAAGGGAAATTTCAATTTTAAAAGTTAATAGTTAGAGTAAAAAATTAAAATCAAAATATTAAACTTGGATTTTAACGTTTTTTATCTCTAAAATTGAGGTTTCAACTTTTTTAAAATCACTTAAACGGGTTAAGAGGTCAACTACCTTATTAAGCGGTTCGTGTCTGGGTTTATTAAGAGGGTCGTGTTTGGGTTGACTTGTTTAGTAAACGAGTCCAGTCAGCCAACCCAAAACTTGTTTTTCTTTTTTTACCGTGCTTAGGGTTGTGTCAGTACGATATAAACATGCTAAACACTTGATGCATGCATGTGTTGCACGTGTAGATGGGGTCGAACATGAAGAAATCCATATTTGACGAACAAACTGCTCGGGCACTCAAAAATTGGCGAATGGTGGTGAAGAACAAGCACGGGGGCATTGGTGGAAAGTCACCAGCCCAGTCAATAGCGAGTAGTCTTACTGCTAGCCCCGTTCATCCAAAGGCATCGACTGTCTACCCGACAACTACAAATGCAGCAACCCTCCACCGCTTCAAAACAACTGGGCACTCCACATATTCTGTCCCCTATGAGGACACTGATGCATCAGATATTGAAGCTGAGCCACCCTCTCCTGAATCATCTACTAGACACTTGATTAGCAAGCGGGTTGATTATGACAGTGATAACGAAATTAAGTTAGATGTACCAACTGAACAAGAACTTGAAACAAGACATGATGGTGAATTTTCATTCGGGAAATCCGGAAGGCCATTAGAATAGTTGAAAAACTTCATTAAACTTGATTCAGAGCCAAGATCTGTCCTGGCGGGAGATGTATGATTGATCTTCACAGTTTTTATGATTGCATTTGTTAGTTGTCTAATTTTACCATCTTGTGTAAATGTGTATAGCACAAATTTGATAAAAACTGATACGGAGTAATCATTTGTTTATAGGCAAATAATATGTAGATCTTTGGTAGGAAAACAAGATCACGTTGATGAGTTATTTGTAACACCTTGCTTGTTTTGTCGAAGAATTGTCATAAACTTTTAACCCATGATACAAGCAAGTCCCATGTAACACCATAGGAAAATCCCACATCAACCGTGTCCATGTGAGATTCATGGTTCATAAGGAATGTTGCAACTCAAATATCACCAATGCGTTTTGGGCTTAATGTTGTGGAGAAGACGAAAACTTCATAGTCAACCGTGCTCAGGTGGAAGCTGTAATGACATCCTGTGAATTCTCCACCGAGATAATATACTAGATAATTTCTAGTATTATTATCAAAGAAATATAACTCAAAAACCTTTGATTAGAACTCTCCTACATAACCCTAAGCACGATTATGTTAAGTACAAGAAAGAATTTAACTGAAATGTTTATTGCTTATCTGTTTTACAATGAGAAATAAAGCCATAATTTACAGACATATACAAAAAGTAATACATGGAAACAATGAACGTTCATCGTTAACTACTATGGGTTGTCAATTAACTGATCCCACTAATTTCTCAATTAAAGATTGTTTCTCTGCTTTTTAAAACTCTCTCTCGAGTTGAATAGTAGGATCTCCAAAATTCAACTTAACCAACAATCGTTGAAAATTTTCTCATTAATGCCCTTTGTTATAATGTTGGCAACCTAGTCTGTTGATCGAACAAATGGCAGTTCAATGATCCTTCCTTCCAGTTTTTCTTTTATGAAATTTCTGTCAACTTCTACATGTCACTACTACATAATCGTCTATAAACACGGTGAAAAATAAATATTACAATGGTGTGAATTCCAACCGTTATAAACATGTTAAACAACGTTGTAAAATGAAGAATTTTCCAAACCCGTTACAAATTATAAGGATACTAGCGTTGTTTATTAAACAAAAGTTTATATACCGGTGTTTTACTAGTATTTAAAACGGTGAGGAGTACAGCCGTTACAATAATATGTGAAGAACCGTTTTAAATGCAGAATTTTCCAAAGCCGTTGTAACTTAAAAAACAATAAGCGTTGTAAATGAACAAAAAGTTTATAACACCAGTTTTTGGCGAGTACTTTAAAGCGGTTAACAGTTTCAACATAATGAAACATTCATGTTTACAAATAGACGGTTTCAAATATTCATACATTGTAGCAAAAATTGTAAAACTAAACGGCTAACTATACTAAATATGCATCTTTCATTTCATATAATTAAATATATGCATCTAAACATAGATAATACAAGAAAAAACAATCTCCATTTCATAGTTTATCCAGGAAATCGGTCTTCATAACTGTGATTTTTTTGACACCCATGTTAACTTCGTCCATAGCCTTGTAAATCTTCTCATCTTGTTGGATATGGGATCTGTAGTAAGCCAAATTTGGAAGGTCAACAATGTTGTTAAGTTGCACTATTGACCGATCAAGGTGTTCCTTGTAGGCATCGAGGCTTGAACAGGCGCTCTCAAAGGTGAACTTTGTAAGACTTTGTATTGCTGTTGTGGTCTTCGTATCATCGTCAACAACCCTGATGAGGTAATCCCTCATCATGTTCTTAGTTTTTGCATCAAAATTTTTTGATGAGTCATTTTTGGTAATATTATGATTTTGTGGGTAGATACATGAGATGTATTTTATATATAGACGTGCTATTTAATTCATGTCAGGCAATCGATAAGGCTACTAATAGTAAATCTTTTGAGTTGTCAAAATTAATTACAAAAATCTTTGATTCAAAAACTTAACAGAGACTATAATTGTCTTATGCTTTGACGATTAACTATTTAGCGCGAACTATTAAAAAATGTATTTTATATCGGGAGTGTAAAGTTGTTTATATATTATTTTTTATACCGGTTACATGTAAACCGTGTTTAAAAGTTCAACAATTTACACCGTTTTTTTTTAATTTACCCGTTCTATTTCCTATTTAAAGTTTACAAATACACTGGTTTTTTTATAAACCATTATACTTAGTTTTAAAAATACTCACTAAATATAGCGGTTTCTTGTAACCATTTTAAAGTTTAACATACTTACACCGGTTTTTATGTAACTCGTTGTAACTATGAATTCGATGGTTCATATTCTTTTTTTGAAAATGTTGTATTTTTCAAGTTAATTATTTAAAAGCATTTGAGACGGTGCATTTATGATATAAATATGTTATTTAGCTCTATAAAAGGATACTACCAAACCAGATCAATTTCACACTTTTCAAACTTTTCATTCAATTGAACAAAAATGCTTTCGCCCTCTTCTTCGTCGTCCTCTATTTCCAAAAAAGAAATAATTGATAAAGTGAGAGAGCAAGTTTTTAAAAATAATTTCACCCTAGATGTTCTTGACCTGAATATGAAGCAGATTTTGGAAGGGAAAGCTAAGAGGGATGGAATATATAATGAACTCAAGAAACTTCCAGAATCTGATGTCCGTGATATTTCAAAATTGTTTTGTGTTGATTCTGAGGTGGCTGATCTTGAATTGATCAAGGTCATTACCCATGCAATGCATTTAGTGCAATCCTGTATGGATCATAAGATGGATTTTATAAAATCATTTGTAGAAAAATGATTTTATGTTTCCTATAACAAGATCTGTCATCCCAATGATATGGATGGCAGATTTTTAGGTTAAATTAGTAGATACGAAGATTTGTCACCCGAGTGAATTTGGGAGGCGTACAAATCTTTGTAATCTACCCTAATTGAGGTGGTATGTAGATCTTCGTAATTCACCCTAATTGAGGTGGTATGCAGATTTTCGTAATCCATCCTAAATGAGGTGGTATGCAGATATTTGTATCTTATTTATCTACTAGTTTATGCAATGGTCATGTAATGGTTATATACTAGTTTATGCAACACTTTTAATGGTTATCTACTAGTTTATAAAATGTAATCGTTAACTACCAATGTTTATAATCTAATGGTCATATTTGTGTTATTTATGCATGTTTGTTTGTGTTTGTTGAAGCGATGTAATCGTTCATTTGTCAACTACTAGCTAGCAATAATAACAAACAAATGTGTTAGTTTAACCATAACCAAAATATCTATAAAATGTTATCCAATCTTTTCACGTCAAAATCATAACCATATACGTCAGATTAACTCCAAAACCACCTAACGGTTTGTTTTCTGAACACGTAGTACATTTTTAGGCTAAAATCATTGTTGATTTTAAAAGAAAATCACTAAGGAATGGTGATTTAACCGGTTTTCTTTACTTATTAACCGTTGTTAAGATTGATGTGTTTCATTTTAACCAATGTTTTGGTTGTCCATTTTAAAGAAGTTTTAAAAATACTCACTAAATATAGCGGTTTCTTGTAACCATTTTAAAGTTTAACATACTTACACCGGTTTTTATGTTACTCGTTGTAACTATGAATTCGATGGTTCATATTCTTTTTTTGAAAATGTTGTATTTTTCAAGTTAATTATTTAAAAGCATTTGAGACGGTGCATTTATGATATAAATATGTTATTTAGCTCTATAAAAGGATACTACCAAACCAGATCAATTTCACACTTTTCAAACTTTTCATTCAATTGAACAAAAATGCCTTCGCACTCTTCTTCGTCGTCCTTTATTTCCCAAAAAGAAATAATCGATAAAGTGAGAGAGCAAGTTTTTAAAAATAATTTCACCCTAGATGTTCTTGACCTGAATATGAAGCAGATTTTGGAAGGGAAAGCTAAGAGGGATGGAATATATAATGAACTCAAGAAACTTCCAGAATCTGATGTCCGTGATATTTCAAAATTGTTTTGTGTTGATTCTGAGGTGGCTGATCTTGAATTGATCAAGGTCATTACCCATGCAATGCATTTAGTGCAATCCTGTATGGATCATAAGATGGATTTTATAAAATCATTTGTAGAAAAATGATTTTATGTTTCCTATACCAAGATCTGTCATCACAATGATATGGATGGCAGATTTTTGGGTTAAATTAGTAGATACGAAGATTTGTCACCCGAGTGAATTTGGGAGGCGTACAAATCTTTGTAATCTACCCTAATTGAGGTGGTATGTAGATCTTCGTAATTCACCCTAATTGAGGTGGTATGCAGATTTTCGTAATCCATCCTAAATGAGGTGGTATGCAGATATTTGTATCTTATTTATCTACTAGTTTATGCAATGGTCATGTAATGGTTATATACTAGTTTATGCAACACTTTTAATGGTTATCTACTAGTTTATAAAATGTAATCGTTAACTACCAATGTTTATAATCTAATGGTCATATTTGTGTTGTTTATGCATGTTTGTTTGTGTTTGTTGAAGCGATGTAATCGTTCATTTGTCAACTACTAGCTAGCAATAATAACAAACAAATGTGTTAGTTTAACCATAACCAAAATATCTATAAAATGTTATCCAATCTTTTCACGTCAAAATCATAACCATATACGTCAGATTAACTCCAAAACCACCTAACGGTTTGTTTTCTGAAAACGTAGTACATTTTTAGGCTAAAATCATTGTTGATTTTAAAAAGAAAATCACTAAGGAATGGTGATTTAACCGGTTTTCTTTACTTGTTAACCGTTGTTAAGATTGATGTGTTTCATTTTAACCAATGTTTTGGTTTTTAATTCATTAGAACAACGGTTTGTTTTTCACCGGTGTACCAACTGATTTACACTGGTTAGTTGTCCATTTTAAAACGGTTTTGCATTGATAAAAAAACCCTATTTCACATTAGGTGTGCATACTGTACATCAAGAATTATTTTGAAGAAGCTCATTCATAGCGGTGCACCATTAATATCTAGATTGATTAGATAAATGACGCAATCTCATTTACTTCTTAGACCTACTCTGCTTCAGCCGTCAAGTAGATATTTACAAATTTGTATATATTTGTACATTTACTTCTTAGAGTTACTCTGTTTGGATCTATTACAGATTTAATAAAATTTATATGATTAGCAAAATGTTGTTTTAGTCATTCATTTATGATACAGATTTGATAAAATGTTACACTTTTGTTATAGATTACACATGGAATATTTGAAGAATGATCGTTATCGTTCAATGTATGAAGTTGGGCATTTTCATTCGGCCTTTATAAGTGTCATAAATAGTTTTATTAAGGTTGCTGAAGAGTATCGAGTAAAAAATTCTAAGGAAAAAATTACTTGTCCTTGTATGAAATGCAAAAATGTCAATGAATTAGAATTAAAAGAGGTCCGGTATCATTTGTTGTCAAGGGGTTTTATGTTAAACTACACTTGTTGGTCAACATGGTGATCCAAAACGAAGACCAACATCGACAAATATTAGAGGAGATGATGATCATCATCATCATCATCATTGTGGCGATGTCAACAATTTTACATTTCCTGATAATTTAAATGAAAATGAGATGTTCAATGATATTGAAAATGATGTTGGTGTCACTAATGATATTATTGGTGACAAATACCAAGAAAAACTAAAGCAAGTTTTGGTTCATTTGGAGAAGCCGTTATATGTTGGGTGTGGGAAATATTCTAAGCTTAGTGTTGTGCTAAAACAGTTTAACATAAAGGCAAACTTCGGATAGAGCGATAAGAGCTTTACAGTTCTATTAGTGTTTTCACATGATACGCTCCCGAATGACAATGAGCTACCTTTAACAATATACCAAGCTAAAAAGTTAACGAGATCGATGGGATTGAAAGTCGAACAAATACACGCATGTCGGAATGATTGTGTGTTGTTTAAAAAGGAGTATGAAAATATTCAAAAATGTGTCATATGCAGTGCATCAAGGTACAAGCGAGGAAGTGATCAAACCGATGATGATCAATACGATGACAATGTAAAGAAAAATGGCTCACCAGTTAAATTATTGTGGTATTTTCCCATAATACCCAGACGGAGACGTTTATTTTCCAACACTGAAGAAGCAAAACTGATGCGTTGGCATTCCGAAGAGTGTAAAGAAGATGGAAATTTAAGACGTTTGGCCGACTCACCTCAATGGAGAAATATTGATTACAAGTATAAAGACTTTAGTAAAGAGATTAGGAACATACGATTTAGTATAAGTTCAAATGGTATCAATCCCATTGGGAACATGAGTAGTCTTCATAGTACTTGGCCGGTTCAGCTATGCATGCACAATTGTCCTCCTAGGTTATGAATGAAAAGGAAATACATAATGATGACGTTGTTAACTCAGGATCCCAAATAACCTTGTAATGACATTGACATTTATTTGCAACCTCTTATTGATGACATGAAAACACTATGGAGTGAAGGTGTTGATGTTTATGATGCTTATAAACAGGAGAACTTTAACTTGAAAGTCATGATCTTTTGAACAATTAATGATTTTCCAGCGTATGGTAATCTCTCAGAGTATACTAAAAACGGTAGAAAAGCTTGTCATGTATGTGAAGAGAAAACAGATTCGATATGGTATTTAATTGCAATATAATGGTGTACATGGGACATCAAAAAATTCTGCATAAAAACACCACTTTCAGACACAACCCAAGGAGTTTAACGGAAAGACCGAGCACGATGTGGTTAGGAAAAAATTAGATCCTTTTTCAACAGTTGCAAAAATAAAACCGTGTTGTGAAAACGACTGTGGGCCGAGAAGGTGAATGACCCTTGGAAGAAGAGGTCAATATTTTGGGATTTACCTTACTAGAGATATTTGAAGGTAAAGCATTGCTTAGATGTGATGCATATTGAAAAAAAACGGATGTGATAGTTTGTTGGGTCTGTTGATAATGATATTTATATATATCTCCCTTGTATTTTTATTGTTTTATTTTATTAGTTTTTGTTTGTTTTTAGTTAAGATTTGTATACTACGAACATATTTGTGTTTTTTAGGTTCTGGAAGTTGAGCGTGGTTGAAAGGGAGAAAAACGAGTCAAAATAAGCTTAAACGAGAAGCTGGAACGAATCGGGAAGAAAACAGATGGATAGCTAGTCACACCGGCCGAAGCCGGCTCATTGAAGTACGCAACGACGCACGGCCAAGTCTCTTATCCTGGTCGCGCGACGCCTAGAAGGTGAAATTCGAGATTGTTCTCCGTTTTTGTCAGGTTTAAGGCTCAGTTTCACTATATAAACACCCTTAACCTTAACCTAAAAGATACCCTACGAACCATAACCGAATTTGGAATTTCTTGGAGCTTATGATTGCATTATTTGGCGGTTTTGAGGGCAAGGAATCATGCGGTGAAGTGCTACTTGATCGAGATCGAAGATTACGGGTTTTATCGCCTTTAATCTTTTTTTTCTACTATTTTTCACCATGTTTTCCTTATTAATTGTTTTGTTTGGTTTTAAGATGCTAGGCTAAACGTTATAGACTGTCTAGGCTATCGATGAACCTTTGTTAATGTTTGATTTTACTTGGATTATGCTTTTCGTTATGGTTTTTTGAATCAATAAACTCTTTGGTTTTATTTAATTGATGCATATGTGTTCTTGGTTTTGTTTGATTAGTTTTATTGTTCCACATTATCCTTGGTAATTGTTTCATAGAATAGGATTTTGTTAGGTCATCTACTTTGTGTTTTTTACTAGTTTGTGGTTGATTTGCAATAAAACCATAGGAATAATATTATTAGTCAAACGAATAAAAGTGTGTTTCTAACCCAAAGAGTTGTAAGGTGATAGGTTATTTGTTAGATCTTTGTTGATTAAGATTGCTAGATTTAGTTCTTTGTATGGAGTCTGTCTAGGTTTGATTTGTTAACATTGTCTATTGATTAAATTGAGTTTATTAAACTATCTTTGATTTCCGCGTTGTAAGGTCGGATTTCATTATAAAGGTACTCGTTCATAATTATTTGAATTACCGTAAGGGAGTTTAATATATAAAACCGGTGAGTCTTAAAACTTATTAGAAATCCCTAAGTGTCTTCTTGAAAAGGGTCAAGGGTCCTGTTTGGGTTTATTTTAAGTATCTATTTTATGATCTCAGTTCCATAACAAGTTTTTCCAATTAATTGATAACTGCAAACTTAGGGGATTCAAGCCTATGTGGTTTTTTCATCATCATCCGAGTCAGTCAAATTACTTTGTCTTGTGTTTTGTTTACTTGTCTTTTCTTAATTAGTTTACTTATTAGTTTAATATTAGTAATTTAAAACCCCCTTTAATATTTATAAAATAAATAGTCGTGTTGGTTTGTCGAGTTTAAATAGTTAATTTACGTAATTTAAAGATGCTCGTGGGTTCGATATCTAGACTTACTTAGCTTTACTAGAGTCGATCGGTTCACTTGCCTGTCAGTAGTTTAGTCGAGTTTTTGAGAGTCAAGAGTATTTCTTAGTGTCTAGTTTAGCGTAATTTAGTTAATAATTATATAACTAATTTTGCACATCAAATTTTTGGCGTCGTTGTCGGGGACTCTTAGCGATTACGTTATTAGCTTCGATTAGACTTACTTGCTACATACGTGCTATTTGCTTTATTTATTTTGTTTGAGTCGTAGGAGTCTAATTCAAGTTTTAGTTTATTTTTGCTTTATTTTTAAGTTTTTCAAGTCTATTTATTTGGTCTTTTGTGTTTTTCAGGTGTATGTCACATCTTCGTTCGCAATGACCACCACTGGATAATCTTGGACTTACTCCGTTGAAGTTTGAGGCTAGTTCATCATCGGAAAAACAACCTTTAGAGTCTAATTCTACATCGAAATCATCAGCGCAAAGTTCATCGTCATCAGGTCCTAGAAGTATTCCAGATAATAAATGGGTGACAATAACATAATTTTTTACCATCAAGCTTTCGATGGTTTCATCGGAAACCACTCACCCATCATCATTCCCGAGATCAATAACCCAAATTCATGGCAGATTCCATCATATATCATGGCCGCTCTTAACCAACATAACCAATTTAATGGGCTTGAAGATGAAGATGCACCGGCACACATTAGCCGTCTTAACCATGTTCTCAAAACTTTTAATTTGCTAGGTGCTACTGAAGATGCTATATTCTTACACGTGTTCCCATTTTCACTTGTGGGACGGGCCGCCATTTGGCTCGATTCGCAACCAGCAGGGGCATTTACTACTTGGGAGGCACTTCGTTCAGCATTTATTAAGAAGTATTTTTCACCTGCCAAAGCATATCGCCTTCGTGATCAAATCCACTCCTTTCACATGGAGTCGGATGAACTCTATTGTCAGGCATGGGAACATTTCAAGAATTTGCTTTCTCGTTGTTCACAACATGGTATCACTCCTTGGGCCCTTGTTGAGAAGTTTTACAATGCGTCGAGTAATGAAACTCAAGATCGTTTCGATACTGCTATCCGGGGGGATCTTATAGATAGGAAGAATGTTACAGAATGCAATGATTTATTCGAAAGTTTTGCCCAATCGGAGTACACGAAAAAGCTACGTAACGAGAATTCCACCCCCGTCATTAGTACACCCTCATCCTCTCAATGTGTGCACCAGGATAATCTGGACAATAGTGTGGCTGTTGCTTTGAAGAATTTAACTCGAGAGATGAAGGATTAAAGAAAAAGTTGCTAAATGTGAGTTGTGGAGGCGTGGTCATGGTACTTTAGAGTCTCCGTTAATGAATCAAGAGGTGGATTTTGAAGCTGGTCATAATAGGTTCCCAAATGCTTATAACGGTAACAACAATTCAAATTGGAACAACTACAAGAACCCGGATCAAATCAATTCAAATTGGCGTTCGTCTAGAGCATTGCCTAATTTCCAAGCTGTTTATAACCGGGGGCAAGATCAGTATAATAACGAGGGTCAGAATGCTCAGAGTTAGAGTAATAGGAAAGGGGTGAATAATGAGCAAGATTTGAGTGGTGGAATAGGAAGACTAGAGGAGATGTTGAAACAGATACTTGTTAGAGATCAGGTCACCCAGAAAACCTTAATTGATCATGACTTGCTTTTGAGGAATCATCAGTCCATAATCCTTGATATTCAACAGTCTGTAGGAGACATAGCCCGTCATTTAGAGGAGAGACCTCCAAGTCATTTTTCGGGTAATGCTCAACCTATTCCGGCTGCCCAATTAAAAGCCATCTCCACTTGTAGTGGTAGTGTTTTAGGTCCGTAGAGAGTTAGTAGAGAGGTTGAGATAGATGGGGGGATGATGAGTTGGTAGATGAGGAGATAGAGATGGAAGCGCCTGTAAGGGTGCAATAAGCTAGGCCCAACAAGTATCGCACCAACCAGTGAGCCTATAGTGGAAGGAAGTGTAGTGAAGAAACCAAGAGAGGTTAGGCCATCACCGCTTATTGGTCATGCTCATGTCCCGTATCCTACTCACCTTAAGCATCAAAAGTATACAAGGGAGTACGAACATTTTCTTGAGATGTTCAGACAGTTGAAAATTAATCTCCCGTTCATTGAAGCTCTCCAACATATGCTGAAGTGTGCAAAGTATATGAAAGAGTTGTTGAAAAGAAACGATCATTTGTGGGAGGTTTCATCTATTCATTTTAACGTGGATTGTTCGGTGGTTGTGTTGAATCGGATGCCGAAAATGTTGTCGGATCTTGGTGTGTTTAATTATTCCATGTTTGTTCAGTAGTGACATGATGAGTCAAGCGTTGGCGGATTTCAGGGAAAGTATTAATCTCATGCCATATTCTTTGTACGAAAATTTGGAGTTAGGCGAGTGTAAAGTTTACACTGACTCGCATAACTTTTTTGTTGGTTGATCGCTCGGTTAAGTACCCGCGAGGGATTATTGAAAATTTACTAGTGAAGGTTGACAAATTCATTTTTCTAGTAGATTTGATGGTGCTTGATATGGAGGCCGACGAGAGGGTCCCCATTATGCTTGGTCATCCGTTTTTACGTACCGTGAAGGCACTTATTGATTTGTATGACGGAAGAATTACTCTACGGGTTGGTGATGATAATGTCACATATGATGTTGCTAAATTCATGAGGCATCCGAGTGGTCAAGACGGTTTCATTAATCCATTTCATCCAGTTTACTTGATAAATTCATTTATCTCGGACATGGATCCACGTATTTATCATTTCCGTTCGGTCAGAGTTAGTGTTGAGGATGGGCGAGAGTTTTCGCGTTCTCTAGTGATGGTGAAGTATGATAGAGAAAGTGGTGGTGGTGGTAAGTGAAAGTTAAGGAGGACATGTCACACCCCGACTTAGGGCCTAGAAGTGTGACCACAAGTTGGTACCTATTTTGTAAATATATCAAAGTTGTTTATGGGTTAAATTTAATAAAAGATTTTAGGTTATTTAAAATATTAATTTACATTGAAAATTAACTCGGTAATTAAATACCTGAGTATTCGTTTACAAAATACTTGTTTTTATTACAAGGATTTCATTATCAGAAAAATTAGCCATCTTGCCGCGCGAGCTTCTATCACCATGATGACTCCTATAATTGTTATACTTAATTACCTGCAATGGGTGGGAAAAAACGCCAGCTATGTGCTGATGAACACGTATGACTCTAAAAATATTTAAACTACAGTTACAATACAAATGAAGTTTTCTTACAAGCTCAGCGTAAATGTCAACTATTCCCAGGATTTAGTAGCACTTCCATACACACACAATTCAAGAGTTCTCTGGGAGCTGTTGCCTAATTGAGAACTGGTTATGACTGATTCTAGCATGTTGCTTTGTTCAGTTATGTTTGGATCCAGACACATGTGTAATCGGTCTAATATGTTTTTATTGTCTATTTTGTATTATAATATTTTAAATCTTTGTGTGAACTTTTGACTAACTCTTTTCAATATAAGCAACCCATTCATCTTTTAAGAGTATAAATCTACTTCTGACTGAAAAGGTTTGACGTATTCACCTGAACCGTCAGAGTGCATTTGAAAACCTTCTTGATTGTGAATAAGAATGATATTAACCTATACATAAATAGGTCCATATAAATATTTGGATGGTGTTTCTTGATTAAGCTATTGCCCTTAAGGTTAATCTTGATAAAGTTTGATATAGCATGATTTGGCTTAATAGGTTCTAACACGTTGGTTAGTTTCTCCATGTAAGTAAACGGGCCCCGCAATTGATTAGGATTTATATGAATTACTTTCCTTTGGCAAGAGACTCACTACTAGTGATATCCCCCTTACAGTTACTACATGCCCGTCAAAATATAACTTTGATAACATTACTTAGTCAAGAAGTAACGTTTTTGAAAACCATTTGGGAATGTTATAAAATCTTTTCAAGGTTAAAGGCCATAGCCTTGTCTAATGCTTAAGCTATAACTTAAATAACTTAAACATAATCCCTACCTTAATTAGAGCACTCAGAATGCTAATTATAAGAAAAAGAGCAGCAATCATTGGTAGGGTTTCGATAATAAAAGCAGTTGCACTTTAACGGGGTTTTGGAACTTCGTTTCTTGCATGCTCTTCAAGAAAACGACTCGTCGGTTAGCCTGGAATGTTAGGCATGGATTTCTAGGTTAACTAAGTGAAAGTGAGTGTGTTTTTTGGGATAAAGAGGTTCAATCCCGTAGCTCCACAGATTATAGGAGAAAACGGTCTCCTTCCAGCGATGCTAAGATCTTGTTTGTGATTTTCGCGTCGCGCTAAGATTGATTTTGCCTCGTGTTGACATGAGGCCTGTATCATCGTGCCATGTGGTTAGACACGTGTCTCCGATTAATTAGCAAGGTTTCGCGTAGTTCTAAGATCTCTTTGTGTTCGTTCACGTAGCTCTAAGGAGTCCTTAAGTCGGTTACTATTTGTAGATCTTAGCGTAGCGTTAACATCCTCAAGATGAGATCTTAGCGCCGCGATAACATCACTCAGCTAAGATTTTTCATCTTCAGTCCTTGAAATTTATTGGTTTGGCATTTTTACTTAATTCTATGATGGACTTTTACGTGGTGTTATATGTTCAAGGAGTTAAAATGAAGAAAAACACAATTGATGAGTGGTCAGATCATGATTCAATATCTTGGAGGGCACCACAGTTTTACTGAGGTGGAGGAAGCTCCACTCGGACAGCCAAGTGATTCACATAGCATGTGTTCTTAAGTGAAAAATCAAGTGTTGAGTTTGTATATATTATCCTATTTTTCTTTCTATTTTCGTTCTATTTTTCTTTGAGACACTAACAATAGTTCTTCGTAGTTTTGTTTTGTGTCGTTGAGTCATTTCAAGAAATCATTATCATCATGGAGAGAGGAATTTACGAGAAGTCGAAGTTCCAGGTAAGTATTGCGCGTATAAATGACATAAAATGGGTATAGGAAGGCTAAGTAATTTTTTGAAAATTTTTCTAAGCCATTGAGGCTTCCAAATCTCGAAACTTTCTGAAAAATTAGCCTCGCGCCGCGCGACGAGGCATGGGGACCTAGCCGTGTAACACAGCCAAGTGATGGGAGAAAAGAGGACGCCGCATCACGTGGCTAGGTGGTCAGGCAAGGTCGCGCGGCGTGACCAACATGTTTGACATAACGTTTTTATTTTTTTTCCAATCTGTGCATACACAGGTACCAGGTGAAACTGAACGGTTTAGATAGGGTTCAGATCAAAGTGAAACTCCATGATTAATTTCAAGTGTGGGGAGGTTTTGGAGAGTTTGTATACTTCATCGAGTCACTAACATAGTTTTTTGTAGTTATTCTTTATTTTTGTGTCTTTTTAAGCTATGCAGGTTTGAAGAAAGACTTAGTGAGCTAGAGAGACGATCCCAAGGAAGAGTATAATGAAAAAGACAAGTGTGGGGATGGAGCAGCTGAGTCGTATACTTTATGTTTATTACTTGTTGCTAATAATTCGTGTTTTATATATTTGCCGGTTGGTGAAATACTTTGAATGCATAATATCTATCAGCTTGATAAGATATATTTATAGATATGGTTTGTTATATTTTTGTTGCTTATGTTTGTGTGTGAGAGAAAGAGGTACTGTTTGCTGAGTACGTTCAGAGTTGGATAGCAGCTATGGAAAGAAGACTTTGGCATCATATTTCACGCATATTACTAGCTAAGTCTTTTCCATTATCTAGATTATTTTCATTTTTATTTTTTTAGGTTTTTAGTTTTTGGCAGTCCGATTTTATTTTATTTTTATCTTTAATTTAAGTCATCCTTATGCTTGTATTGAGGAAAATGCAAAATTTATGTGTGGGGATAGGATATTTGAGTCGTAGTTTAAATCTAACTAAAAAAAAGTTAAAAAGTTTTGAAAAATGTCCCTTGAAAGTAGTTTTTTGCGTTAAAATGGGAGATGATGATAATTATCGGAAATTGGTTTTTCAAACTACTAATAATATGAGATAATATAAATTAAAACGCACTTAACTTGGGATGTGTCAGTAGGCTCAACCTTGAGAATGAAATGGCAGTTTGGTAAATGTGTAATGAATATATATGATTTTTAGTGGGTGATGCGTTTTGTCCTTGAAAAATAAGTAATGGAAGGTCGAGCCATACTCAAGCCTCAATTTTTTGTATGAATGTGAAAATATTATGAATTAAAAATTTTGAATACGTTATCATATGATGTTTGGGTAGGTTTAGCATTAGAGTTTGTCTAGTAGCCGGTGATATAAACTAAATCTTTCACTTCTAGCTTTAGTGTTTAACACTTCATTGGCGTATGGTTTTATAACCTTAAATCATGTATTGATGGGATGCCCCGAGTCTGGTGACTATGGGTTTGTATGTGGTTTATCATTTGGGTATTCACATTTCCTAAGTGGATTTGTAAATATTAAAAAGCTAAAAAGAGCAAACTTGTAGTGTTCTACCAAACATAAGTCATTAAACTTGATCATCGCACGTTGTTAGCCATATGGGGTCCCCTTGCTAGCGTCTCATTACCATTAAGAAACGGACCACAAGGGACACGTCATATGTAAACCCTATAGATGAATTCGTGCATACTCGCCTATGGTAATGGTTATGGGGAATTGCTTGATAACCGGGGTATGTCATGTTGTCGGAAACACTTGCTAGTTATTTGAATAGTTATACCTTAATCGTATCTAATGGTTGCTTTGGAAAAATCTGATGCTTAAATTAAAGTGGAGAAACAATACCCTTGATCGTGTTAACTATTCATGCAAATAAAAGAGCAACAAAATTTTAAATCTGCTAATTTTGAGGTTTAAGTCAAGTTGAGGTGGTCTGGTCCAGTAAAAACTGAAAACAAACAGGTCTTAACTGTGAAAACCACTGAGTTAAATAAATAAAGGAATTGTTGGATCTTATTTGTTCCGTTAAAGATCGAGGTATGGGTCGAAAACAATATCAGTGATCACAGTTCCCGAGTTTTTCTTAACTTTAAAATAATCTATATGTTTTTAAGACTACATTTTTCGATTTTAATTCCATTGCATTAAAACTTTTCACGGACGAAAAAAGAGTAAGTGTGGGGATATTTGATATATTGATATTTATATATATTTGCATTGCATTATTATTTTTTTATTTATTAGATTTTGTTCGTTTTTAGTAAAGATTTGTATACTACTAACATATTTGTGTTTTGTAGGTTCCGAAAGTTGAACATGGTTTAAAAAGGCGAAAAATGAGTCAAAATAAGCTTAAACAAGAAGCCGGAAAGAATCGGGAAGAAACCAGATGGATAGCTTGTCGCATCGGCCGAAGCCGGCTCTTTGAAGTGCGCCACGACGCACGGCCAAGTCTCTTATCCTGGTCGCTCGGTGCCTAGAAGGTGAAATTCCATATTGTTCTCCGTTTTTGTCAGGTTTAAGGCCCAGTTTCACTATATAAACACCCTTAACCTTAACCTTAACCTTAACCTTAACCTTAACCTTAACCTTAACCTTAACCTTAACCTGAAGAATACCCTACGAATCAAAGCTAAATTTGGAGTCTCTTGGAGCTTATGATTGCATTATTTTGCGGTTTTAAAGGCATGGAATCATCCGGTGAAGTGCTACTTGATCGAGATCGAAGACTACAGGTTTTATCGCCTTTAATCTTTCGTTTCTACTATTTTTCACCATGTTTTCCTTACTGATTGTTTTGTTTGATTTTAATATGCTAGGCTAAATGTTATAAACTGCCTAGGCTATCGATGAACCTTTGTTAATGTTTGATTTTACTTGGATTGTGCCTTTCGTTATGGTTTTATGAATCAGTAAACTATTTGATTATATTTAATTGATGCATATAGTGCTTGGTTTTGTTTGATGAGTTTACTGTTCCACACTATCCTTGGTGATTGTTTCATAGAATAGGATTTTGTTAGGTCATCTACTGTGTTTTTTTACTAGTTTGCGGTTGATTTGCAATAAAACCATAAGACTGGTATTATTAGTCAAACGAATAAAAGTGTGCTGCTAACCCAAAGAGCTATAAGGTGATAGCTTATTTGTTAGATCTTTGTTGATTAAGATTGCTAGATTTAGTTCTTCTTAAGGAGCTCGTCTAGGTTTGATTGGTTAACATTGTCTATCGAGTCAATTGAGTTTATTAAACTATATTTGATTTCCGCGCTGTAAGGTAAGATTTCATTATAAAGGTAGTCGTTCATAATTATTTAAATAACTGTGAGGGAGTTTAATATATAAAACTGGTGTGTCTTAAATCTTATTAAAAATCCATAGGTGTCTTCTTGAAAAGGGTCAAGTGTCTTGTTTGGGTTTTCTTTTATGTGTCTTTTATGATCCCAGTTTCATAACAAGTATTTTCCAGTTAATTGATAACTGCAAACTTAGAGAATTCAAGCCTAGGTGGATTTTTCATCATCATCTGAGTCAGTCAAATTACTTTGTCTTGTGTTGTTTACTTGTCTTTTCTACATTTGTTAATTTATTAGTTTAATATTAGTAAAATCCCCTTTAATAATTATAAAATAAATAGCAGTGTCGGTTTGTCAAGTCTAATTAGTTAATTTACGTAATTTTAAAGAGTCTCGTGTGTTCAATATCTGGACTTAGCTTTACTAGAATCGATCGATTCACTAGACGGTTAGTAGTTTAGTCGAGTTTTAGAGAGTCTAGAGTATTACTTAGTGTCTAGTTTAGTGTAATTTAGTTAATAATTATATAAATACCTTTTGCACATCATCTGTTGTTAAACATTCCGGGGAAAACTAAAGATGGAATTAAGGTGCGTAAAGACTTGAAAGAGATGAAAATTCAAAAAGAGCTTCAACCTGTTGAGAGTGAAGACTCGTTTTATATGCCACCTGCGTGCTACACAATGTAAAAAAAGGAAGAAAAAAACAGTTTTGTGGATGTTTACATGGTATTAAGGTTCCATCATCATATTCTGCAAACATTAAGAATTTGGTG
The DNA here is from genome assembly GCF_021521415.1 of Bidens hawaiensis. Lineage (NCBI taxonomy): Eukaryota > Viridiplantae > Streptophyta > Magnoliopsida > Asterales > Asteraceae > Bidens > Bidens hawaiensis. Next base: position 1,077,040 of record NW_027491107.1, read on the forward strand.
TCATTGAAAGATTGTATGCTGTTTTGCATGAAGTTTCATGATTGTCATGTTCTGATGACACATATGATTCCCATTGCAATTCGTGGTTTGTAACCACCGAACCTCTGACATACAATCACTAAACTCTGTGTGTTTTTTAACCGCATTCACTCAAAGGTCATTAACGTCGAACAATTGGATATATAGGAAAAGGATGTTATTGTTACCCTATGTGAGCTAGAGATGTATTTCCCACCGTCCTTTTTTATATAATGTTCACCTATTGGTTCATATTGTATGGGAGATCAAGAGTTGTGGCTCTAAATTCCTACGCTACATGTACCCCTTTGAAAGGTATATGCGTTTCTTAAAGGTCATGTAAGAAATCGTAATCAACCCGAAGGTAGCATTGTTGAAGGTTATACAACTAAAGAGTTCATGAGTTCCGCACAATTAATGATCGATATACCATTTTGATTAATACCAATTATCTTTATGATAATATATATATATATATTAAATAATTTATTCACATGTTATTTGGAAGGTGTAAAAAGTATTGGTGCTTTGAAAACTCGTCATTCATGGCGGCTTGCGGGCGTGGGAGTAACCGGTTCAAAAGCATTCAGCCCACATCCGGAATTTCTACAACCTGCACATTTTGTTGTTATGGAGCATATGACAAGTATGACTCCATATATTGAAGAACACATGAATGTATTAAGGTCAACATGTGGAAACTTATGGACAGCCAAATGTTGATGACACTGTTGAAAGGTTGGGGTGGGTTGGGGCTAGATTTTTTAAAGTAAATTGTTACCAAGGGTATGATATTTATGGTTATACGTATTACACAAGAGATCAAGATACAAAGAGTGCAACGCAAAACATCGGAGTGACACTACTGGCCTCAAGTACCGAATTCGACCGATCGAATTATAATTCAAGACTAAGATTAGCCACAAACTCATACTATGGTGTCATAGAAGAATTTTAGGAGTTGAACTATGGAGAACATGTAATCAAAGCCTTGTTCAAATGTAAATGGTTAATAATGGTACTAGCTTTAAAGTTAACACAGATGGTTTTACGCTTGTTGACCTTAAAACAAACGGGTATAAATCAGAAACATTCGTTCTCGCTACTCAAGTCACACAAGTGTTTTATGTCAAAGACCCAAGCTCAAAAATATACCACATGGTATTGCAAGGCAAACGGCGTATTCTTGGAGTTGATCATGTAGTAAACGAGGAAGAGTATGACCAATTTGACGTGATCCCGCCATTTTTTGTCGATATTCAACCTATAAAAGAGTCTGGAACCGAGGGAACATATTTACGGTGCAACCATAATGAGGGTGAAGTGGTGGAAAAAATGGAAAAAAGTAGCATCTATCTATGTTTGTTTATATATGAGGAGTGTTAAACTGTAGTTTTTTAATCAAGATAACTAATAAAGTGTTATATTGTGTTATGTTGTAGACGAATGTAAATAGTTAGAAAGTTATGAAATTTATGAAATGCAATATTGATTCGTTACAAGCGATATTCAAGTATACAACGTATTAAACAAGTAATAATAAAATAAACGAATATAATACTATAAGACAAAATAAAAAATAATAATAACAAAATAAACTAATAAAGCTAAATTGAAAAGGTTATGATATCTTTATTATACCGGTTATTGTAACAAACCGTTTAAGTTTCATTAAAAATAAAACGGTTTCAGCTAAGTCGTTGTATATTGTAACATATTTATATATTTTACACCGGGTGTATAGCGTTAAAATTAGCGGTTTTAGTTTCGCTAGTTTAAAATATTTATTAATAAATGAACATCTTTCAGTTTAATGCTTTTTGTGTGTACAATTTGTTTTGAAATGTCACGTCCAATCAAACTTCATGTCTCAATATACACATACATGCATAAATATAACATACATACATTCATATATACATACAGACATGCATGCATGCATACACGCATACATACATATATACACGCATACATACAAACCATACATACATGCAAACCATACAAACATACATACACACAAATACATACATACATACATACATACACACACACACATACATACATAAAACAATTTATACCAGTGAAATTTAGTGCCCGTGGTTTTTTACTTTTGGCTCCAACGCCATAAAACAATTATACCGGTGCATTTTATAATATTTTTAACTGGAAACCATTGTATATACTCAATAAACATATTTAATAATCAATATATATTGGTTATATTTAATACCCGTGGTTTTTTACTTTTGGCTTCACCGCCATAAAATATTTATAGCGGCGCATTCAACTATATTTCTTACTGGAAACCGTTGTTTATACTCAATAAACACATTTAATAATCAATTTATACCGGTTAAATTTAATGTCCGTGATTTTTACTTGTGGCTCCAACGCCAATTACTAATTCTCCGCCATACTTTTTACCATTTCATCAAATGATTTGAATTTAGATTTTAGACAATCATTATCACTATCTCATGCCTGCTCGATGACCTCATTACACAATATCTAACTCGCTTACTACTATCGATGCTGTAAAACTTAAGCGGTACGTTTGCGATTGAATTTTTTAGGCTTTTATTAAACAAACAATATGTATGCACCGAAGCTCAGATTCTCTTTTAAATAATTGGTGATTCAATATTTTGTACGCACAAATAAATAGTATAAGGTTAGGGTTTTTGATGTGCTAAAAACAGTCAATTAAATATCAACTAAATTAAACAAGTAATAAAAACTAGACCTAAGATTCAACTACACAAAACACCGGCAAGTGAACCGATCAGTTGTATTAAATCTAAGTAAGTCCGGAATATCGAACCCACAGGACTCTATAAATTACGTAAATTAACTAATTAGACTCGACTTACGACACGACTATTTATTATTAATGTTTTAAGGGGGTTTTTAAACTAATATTAAACTAAGAAAGTAAATAAACAAGTAAACAAGAAATAATCAATAAATCACAAGATCGAAACCAATAAGAGAAGGAATCTACCTAGGTAAGAATCCCATGTATCAACAATCATCAAGCAATAGACAAATAACATGATATGGAAACTGATTTCTAGACATATTCATCTAACAAACCCTAAAGGACCCTTGACCGAATCAAACGAAATCCCGAAGAACAATTATCAGATTATTAAGCAATCAGTTATATTGATTTCCTCACAGTTATCAAATAGGGTTAATTAATAGTATCTTAGACAAGCAATCTCACGAAACACTAAACCCTAGATAACTTGATAAATTTATCATGACATCATGAACAAGGATCAACACGATAAGCAAGAATATTGTCACTAATCTATCCTAGCATGCGATTGACCAAGACACATGAACAACTCCTCACCTTACAGCTATTGGAATTTAGTAGAACATTATAACCCTAACCAACCATAAACAAGCTTCTATGATCTAATAGGCCTATTCAACCATAATAATCAAAACATCAAGTAATGATTAAACATGAACCTTAAATTTAAAGAACAAAATCAAGAGATAAAAGATCTATGTGAAGCAATAGTTAACAATCAATCAAGATAACAAACATTCATATGCATCATGAAAACAAAATCAAGTCTTTACTATTAAATCAACAAAACCATAATCAAAACAATAGTCCAAAGCAAAAATCAAGCATCAAACATGTTCATCAAACCTAGGTAGACATGAAGTCTAGCCTAGCATAGTCATAATTAAAGACAAATAACTAGAACAAAGAGAAACATCATGAAAAATAATGAACAAGGATAATGAAAAAGAACGAAAGAACCCTTCTTTAATCGACCCTTGAACACTTGTACGAAAGCTCTATGATCCTCCTTGATTCCTAGCCTCAAAAACACCTTCAATCTTAGCTTTTACCCTTGGAAAATCGGCTGCCCACTTCTTAAATCGTTTAGGTTTGATAAGAGATGTTTAGATAAACGAAAACCGGGCTTGGGCTTGCAAAAATCGGTTGACCAGAAGACCCAGGCCTTGCCTCCCTGGCCACGCGGTGCGGCGTGTGCTAGGGAGGGGCCCGAATTTTTGTTGTTATTTTATTACTTAAACATTATAAATCTTGATTAATTCTTTTCTTGAACTCCAAGTAACGTTGAGAACCTTTTAGAACTTCTTTTCCTTGACTCCAAAGTCACCATCTATATGTAAACAAATGAACACACTAAGTGGAATAATCATGTAATCATTAACGAGCAAAACGAACTTAAACTTCTTATGAAATGATAGAAAGAATTAGATTTAACATTCAAGACATCAAAAGATATAAAACACAGTAAACATATAAAATACTTGACTCAAAACCTTAATTAATAAAAGATAAACGAAACACGAACTAAACCGAACTCAAAACATTAAATAAGCATAACTTTACAAGGGATTCGAGATGTATAAATAGATGTATATCAGTTTTTTACATGTATAAAGTTAGGGTTTATGATTTAATTTTGTATGTATGTGGTCCATATCAATATTGTCTAAATATGCATTGAATGTTTTCATTCTAGCTTGTTTTGTGTTTCTATGGCCACTATATTCTATGTATATCGATGTGTATTGAATGTTTTTATATGTGTCAGGAGTATTTAATATGGCACCTAAAAGGAAAAACAAGTCACAAAATAGCAGTCAAAAGAAAAAAAGGAAAGGGCCTTGTAAACTAACTAAAATGATCAATGATCCATGAAAGCACGCCATTGAATTCAATTATATCGGGCAGCCAGTAGGTGAAAATCAAGCTTACTTTATGTCCTCGACCGGTATTTCTTTTAAAGAACATGTTCCCTATCATTGTTTGAAGAATCATGTAGATGATAAATGCTATGATATGGCATGGAATTACCTTAAGGCACGTACGTGGTATATTTATTTAATTTGTTTTCAAATATTTGTATATTAAACTTATAATTAATATATTTTATTTTATATTTAAGAAACATATAAATAGCATATGACGATGCCAAAGAACAAATTATCAAACAAGGGGTAAACATTATGAAACAATTTCGTCACACACTTAAAGTCCAGTTTGCTGACTTAGGTTTAGACCCAAGCAAGGAGTATGATTATATAGAATATTGGAGTCATTGGGAAGAGTTTAAGGAAAGAGTTAGATCCAATGAGTTTAGGTTAATTAATTATATATTCAAATCTTTTTTACTCATTATATTTGTATTATGCTAATAGTTTGCATGATTCTGATTTTATGAAGGAGGAAAGCAAAAAACACCATGAGTCTGTTAAGCAAAACCAAGAGCATCCTTGTGTAGGACGGAAGGGAATAGTTGGAATGGATTGGGAACCAAAATGGGAGTATATGGTTTCAAAATACCCCGACCGATGCAGGAAATATGCTGCTACTAGAGCAAAAACGGGTGATGACACTGGAGATTTTTATCTTCGTGATCGTGAATTGGAAGGCCTCATTCCAAAATTGGTCAGTGTTTTAAATCATGTGATAAATAAAGTATTAACAATTATATCACCTTTTATATGTGACGTTTTTATACAGATCGAAAAGGAGAAAGAAACAAAAGTTGATGGTACCTATTTCGAGAAGGGTTTCGATATTGTAAATCAGATAATAACGAATGGACATCCCCATAGGGGCGCACACTTTTAATTTCAGAGGTAATTGGTTTTACAAAAGGCCTAAAAGGGAGAAAAAAGAGAAAAACCAATGAGACGGGAAAGAGGTTAAGAGATGAGGTTGACGCAGCCGAGAATCCTTTTAATTCGTTCATACTCGAAATCTAAGCACTTGTTCTTAAAAATTAAAATATGTTATCTATTTATTTTCTAAAACTAAATATGCTAAAAAAATAATGAGTAACACTATCCATGTTTGCAGACATTGCAAAAATGCTTATATGGCCGTTTTGCAAAAGATTTCCCATCGTGGTCTTAGCCACGGGACACGTGTATCCTTGTCTCGATGGAATTTTACATACACGGTTGTTGGCCGTCGGGTTTGTGAAAGTCCATGTAGACATGGTGGCCGAACGATGTAAAACATACCCTGTTTTGCCCGAAACTGAAATTCCATATGAGGTATAAGGGGATATGGAAAGCACAGAAGGTAACCTTGTTCATTAGCCTTGGAGTGCAATAAGGGTATGTTTAAAACATAATCATATACTATCTAGCTACTTTATTTAATAATTTACTAAAACGAATATCTATATATTTTATTTACAGAATTTAGATTATGAGGAAACGTCTCCACATGATTCTCTTACAGGCCAAATGTAGTCTTTAATATTATATACACTTTTTATGATTATAATAATTAGTTCTGATGATGCTAACTATGAAAAACACACTAACAATTACCTAGAGGAAGTACGAGAAGGGTGAAATGAGGGTCGGGTATGACTTTGAAAGTCAAACGAGCTAGAGCCTCAAAATCTAAAGGTAGAACACAATTTGGGGAGGAATGAGAGATGGTGCAAGGTGAGCAAAGGTGAAGTCGTGTATTTATAGGCTCGAGGAGCCAATCACGGAGTAAATCGCATTAGTTGGGTCTAGACGTCAAAATCCATTTTATTGGGCAAAACCAATGAAATTGGTTTTCAATGTTTGGATTGATGATGAGAATTGAAGTTAGAAGTTGAGATAACGTCCAGGTTCATGTTTCACCGATCAATTGAGTCGAAAACACGTAATTGATTGATAAATTAATCAATCCAGTTTCTAAACTTGAAGAAAATAAATCGTCTTGGTAGCATCAAACCAATAGAACAAGGGTTAGCTCTGCAGCTGGTCTACAAGCACGTGCTCACTAGGTCTGCGTCATGACAGGCACGAAGCTTGTCCTTCGCGATGCGTGATCCAAATATGGGCGCAGCTGTTCATGAGTCCGTCGCTTGTCGCGAAGATCCTTAAAGGTAATTCTTCGAGTGTCGCGTCCCAAAGGAGAAAAAGACTGCAACCCTAAGATCGTCGCGTGTTGCGAAGGCAAGGAGAGTAGCCCTTCGCAACGCGTGACAGATTGAAAAGGCAGAAAATTTGTTATTTTGACGTTTTTAATCCCTGAACTTTGATTAAATGTAAATAAAGTATGAAAATAGGGTTTGAAATTGAGTTTGTAACGTCACTATAACATAAACAGTAAATCATAAATGAACATAGAGTTTGTAACGTCACTATAACATAAACAGTAAATCATAAATGAACATAAAGAATCAATACTTTTATTAATCAACGAGGATCCGAATTACAAAATGAATCATGAAAAAAAATAAAAAAGAATTGTCACATTTTTCCCGGCCCCTCCCCGACTTCCACTTCGTCCCTTCTTATAAAAACCAACTTATCATGATTTGGCCGCGCACACTTGTTTTAATTGTGTTTATTTTCATTATGACATTATCATTAATGTTAATATTATTAGTGTTATAATCAAATACAAACAATTTTTAATGTGAGAAATGTACAAATAACTCGAGTAAGTATTATTACTCTATAGTTTTTTAAATAGAGTAATTATTATTATCTTCATTTTTTATAATGTAATTATTCTAGTTCAAAATTGTAGAACAATAATAATTACTCTAGTTAGTTATACGTTTAGTATATTATTTCATTTGTAACGGATCTCACATCATTATTAATATTATTATTACTATTATTATTTCACGTGTTGGTTGAATATAGGATTTACTCAAACATAAAACAAAAGTTACGAGTTTGATGTTAATGTGAGATTTTAACGAAACTCAAAACAACATCAAATGATGAGTTTGATGAATAGATATTTTTAGAAATTCGAAAAGTAAGTATTTTTTTTTTGGTCAAGTTAAACGTCCATTCCCATGTTGCTTGTCATACTCATCCCCTTCCTCCTGGAAAAAACAACTTTCATATTACCCCTTAAAATCATATAATTAACAAATTAACACAAAATTAAGGATTTCAGATTATTTTTTTATAAGTTGTGTTTTCTTTATATGGTTTAGGGTTTCGGGTTTTAGGGTTCGGGTTTAGGGTTTAAGTTTTCGGGATTAGGGTTGCGGGTTTTGGGTTTAGGGTTTCGGGTTATGGTTTATTTGTAAAAGATATTAAAATTCAAAAAAAAAGATATTACGAATATTTACAATATTAATACTAAAAAAATAAATTAATATTAATACTTGATAATTTTTAATTTGATATATGTAGTGGAGATTATTAATTAAAAATTGTTGTATAGACTAATATGTATATAAATAATGTTAAGAGTTAATAGTATTTGATCTAACAAGTACAGGGGGTGTATATTTTATAAAAATAGTATATAAGGGTACGTGTAGCATCACTCTTTTTTTACACATGCTTGCTTAATACAAAAATAGTCCCCCCCCCCCCCCCCTTTTAATATGGAGATTGAAGAACTTACTAGACATTCTTAAAAGGCTTGATCATCTCACTAGCGATAACTTCTTTTTTTCTTATATATAGTACTAAACTCGTTACCGGATTTAAAAGATTTGTTTGTTTAGGACTATACGGTCTGAGCATATAATGTATATATGTGTGAACCCTCAGGTGGACTAAAGTGAAAGTGCACTAATTTTGATGTTATTTTACTAATCTCGTGAAAATAACGTTAAATGTGGCGGAAGGTTAATCAGGCATCATGTGGTAGTGTTGATTGCCAAAAGACAAGGGTACATGCACTAATCGGCCGATGTCCCAATGGTTGAGTGTTATGTGCCTTATGTCCAAGGCTTGACGCAAAACTACCATCGAGCCGGTGGTCTCACCGGAAGCAGCCTCTCTATTCCTACGGGGTAGAGCTAAGGCTGTCTACATCTTACCATCCTCAGATCATACCATAACTTTGCTATTTTTGTGATATACTGAGTACGATGATGATGATGATGATGATGATTTGTTTAGGACTATAACCATTTTTATCAGGTCGATAATTGCATTGGAGGTGAAACTTTTTATTTGTATTATTAGACTTTTGTACCGTTTCATGAGTTGGCATCGCTTACCATTACATATGCTTATGGATGTTCCACTTCCTAGTTCCTAGTACAGTTCCGACAATTTTGAAGGGAAATCTAGTCCGAATGAATAAATATGGTTTTTGGATAAACAACTAAATCAAACCGGTTGGCTTGGTTAGGTCAACCGGACATTCAACCTTTAGTTATTTAAGAAATTTACAAAAAAACATAAAGAAATAAAAACTCGACACCACATAATTGTTTAAATTAGTAATCTATTTCAACTGTTAGGTTTGCTTATATAAAAGAGTTCTTTTTTTTCATTAAATATGTATAAAAAATAATATTATTTTTATTAATATCTCAGTTGGTTCGAGGTATCAACATAAAAATTTCTTTTTTTATTTAAATTAAACCTGCATAAAAAATAATATTATTTTTATTAATATGTCGGTTGGTTTGAATTACTCGACCGACTACAAATTGTTAACCGAATGGTAACACCGGCTTTTATAAAACAGTAAACCAACCGAAATCGGTTTCAAATGAGCCAATGAGTTAGTTGTAAAATGGTAGGGAGAGGCTTAATGTTCTATGTGGTTCAGTTACGTCATCATTTAGTTTCGGAGTCACAAGGTGATGATGGGAGATGACATTTACTAATTGGGTCCTTGAATTGAGTTTGTTTTATTTCACCGCATTGTCGTACATTCAGGCGAGTGTTCATGAACGCCGACTTTAAATATTTGAAAAATTCATTGGGCGTTCAAAAAAAACATTAGTTGCAAACGATTTTTATATCCCTTTTCCTGAATATACTACTATAAAACCAAGTTCACTTTAATAAGAAAAAAGAACCTATCTACCAAAGTCCAAAGGGATTAGTGAATTTGGTACTAGAGGGGTGTGGATGGAGCTCGGGCACGGATGCCTGGGTTTGTGGGGAACACTGCCGCTTGCCCCTCCAAGTTTGTCAAAGGGTAGTTTCATGGGTGGAATTCTCCATTGAAGAGAAGATGAAATGATGTTGGGGTGTGTGCTTAACGGCTAGTTTTTTCACCGTTATTTTTTCTACACTTATAAATAACACTCTCCACTAATTTTATACACACTATTCTACAACCATTTTATCAATCTTTCCAAAACATCATTTTATTTGGAGCAACCAAATCCCGAACCGATAATTAGGATAGGGCCACAAAGATAGAGTCATGAAGAAATGATGTTAGAAAAGGCTTAGGTTCATGTTTCCGAAGACATGGACCCTGTGGACCAACGAATGTCAGGTTTTTGGCCAAGAGTTTGTTTCAAAGGAAGGATCAAGCGATCGCACATCGCACCAAGAGTGTTCGAAATGGCAAAATAAGGTCACACACAAATTAACGCTCGCGATAATGACACACTTAAAGTCATAACAAAAGTCAACAGCCAATGGAGTTTGGAAAAATATTTTTATCTATTTTTTATTGAATAAAGTGTTGTTTAATTATCTAGATTTTTTAAAATTTATAATCTATGCATTTAATTATTTTTGAGTTTTTAAATTTATAGTAACTTATTTTCAAATAAATACTAAAATTCTTTGGGTAGTTTAGGGTTGTGTCACCAACCCTTAAGCATCCACAATATGCACCACTTTCCGAGGTCCGAATGAGATGGCACTGCAGCAAACAGCATCACAAACCCCACCATTATGAAGCCAAGTCTGCCTTGAACAGTTTGTTGCAAACTTGCAACAAACTATGATATGACAACCTCCCTCACATACACACACATATATATATATATATATTATATATATATATACATGTTTAATATTATTTAATGGGGTTTGTTTTGGAAGAAAGTTGGGTTTTTAAAGAAAAAATTGGAATATGATTTGACAATAATATGGCAGTTTATATTTAGTTTATTGTTGTAAATGCTCTTAATGTAATTCAGAGTAAAAATAAGATGGCTGGGCAGGATTTGTCTTAAGGAGTGTTTAGGATTCCTTATCTTTATCAACTTATAACTTATAAACATTTTGAAAAGTTAATAAGGTGTATAAGGTGTTTGGCAAACCATAAGGCCTTATGGATTTTAACTTATGGTGAAGACAAAATAAAGGGGTTTTGAAAAGTTAGAAATATGTAACATATTAATTTAATGAGTTTGATTTACCTATTACACCCCTCTAACCCTTAAACTCCATCACACTCCTTTTAAAAAAGAGTGTCCCTTTTGGTTATTTTAGTTTTCCCCCAACAAATAAGTTAATCCAAACATTTTTTTAAGAACTTCTTTTCAAAATTTCATAAGTTTATAAGTCTTTTTAACCCAAAGTCATTTTTCACTTAAATAAGCAATCCCAAACACACCCTTGGTCTTGGGTTGCACCATACTAGTTATAGCACACCGCCATTTAATGTAATGTAATTGCAGTAGCAGTAAATGACATGCCATGATGATTAATTAAATGTCAACTAACGTATTAAGAAAAGGAAAGTCACAACAATTTTAATTTAGCTACAGTCTGACTAATTATTATACGTTTATTTTAAATTTATAAGTAAACTAATATATTCTGTGTTAGTGGACCATTATTATACAATTATACAACATATTTATACATAATTAATATAATAAGGTTAAGATACCAAGTTCACATAATAATATGAAAAGAGAAGGAAAAAGACAAAACAATATTTTGACAGCTCAAGTTCCTACTGTCTAGTTCCAAAATAATTCCTTATCAGAACCTTCCTTTCTAATCATTTGTTAATTAATTATCTATAATTCATGACAGCTCAAGTCCAACTTCTATCATCCATGTTCATATAATAAGTAAAGCCATGTTGCATGTCTATCATACCAGAAAAAACAAACAAACAAACAAACAAACAAACAAACAAATTCTAAACATAATTAACAAGTTATTTATCACCTCTTTAATATATACCAAAACCAAAATTCAACTCTTAACTACATGCTTAAGTATGAAAACTGAGGTTTAAATACTTTTACCCTTCACCGACCCGAGACGATGCAAGTTAGACCTTTACGTCATCCATGCCATTGCGCCTGCGTTTGTTAGACATCGATAAGAAGCAGATACTCGTCCAAGATTTCTTATGTTTGGCTGGTTGTGCTTTCACTTGCTTCTTCTCCTGAAGCTCTATCATATACTGAACAACGGCCTGCAATAAAAAAATAATCAGATTTTGTGTTGTCAAGTATAACCCGTTTTATAAACGGGTCATACTCGGGTTATGTATCGAATTAGCCAAAAGTTTGAAGAATCTATGAAAGAATAAAGGAAAAACAATAACTTACACGCGGGCCTTGATCGATTATGGATAGTGGTGGTATTTCCAAAGGATTCCCTTCAGCTTTAAGAACATGTAACTTTGACAGCATAGAGAAAGAATCTGGAAGGAATCTTATCTGATTATTACTAATATCTAGTTCCTCAAGATTCTCAAGGTTTCCAATGGATCTCGGGAGCGAAGTGAGGTCAGCAAAGTTGTTGCTGATGTTGATTTTCACAAGGGTGGTAGCAAAACACAAGCTTTCAGGGACCGATTCAAGCTCGTTAAAACTTACATCAAGCTCTTTGAGGTTGGTTAACGATGACATCGTCGTTGGTAACCGACCGATATTATTGTAACGAACCGACAGTCGTTCCAAGGACCCGATTTTACCTATGGCTTCGGGTAGGGCTTTAAGCTTGTTGTAGTCTGCAATAAGCTCTTTGAGTGAAGAACATTGACTGATATTGTATGGGAGTTCTTCAATATTGTTTGTTTCGATGTTGAGTTTTTGTAAACGAGTGAGTGAACATATGGGCTCGGGGACCATCGACAGGTTGTTTGAGCTCAAATCAAGTTCTTCAAGGGAGAATAATTTACTAAAAGTTGGTGGTAAAGATGTTAACTGATTTGCTCTTAGATCAAGATGAACTAACTTAATAAGATCTCCTATAGATTCTGGGAGTTCTATGATTTTGTTGGAATGCAAATCAAGGTTTGTCAATGACGAAAGGTTTCCGATCGATGATGGTAATGTAACAAGACGGTTTTCTGATAGATCGAGTGTGATTAAACCAGATAACTTTCCTATTGAATCAGGAAGCCATTCGATCTGGTCCATTAATCGGCCACTAAGATTAAGATCTTTTGCACCTTTTTTAAAAGATACTTCAAACAAACTAGCAAGCTTTATAAGACTCAATTTCTCACCATCATCACCTACAAAACATTATAAAATAAAGGTATATAAACAGAGATAATGTCACGAGTCACGGCCTAATAATATAAAGGTAAACATCATGATGATGTAATCAAGGGTTGTTAAGATAAACGTTTACCAGAACTAATGGCGGGTTTTAAAGTGGAATCCACGATCGCGGGCCGCGAAGTATCGCTTGAACGGAACATTCTTCCGATCCCATCATGAACACTACTCGACTCCGACTTGGGGACATAACTATCATCTCTAGTGAACAAATCAGAAGTTCTAACAGGCTCCTTTTCATAGTTATACAAGCTAAAAGCCGGCGATGTCGGTGTTGCAGTCACCGTACTCATAGAATAATTAGCACCAGAAACCGAAGCTGAATTCGACCAACTGCTTGACGCAGGTTGAGCATTATCATCACCACTACTCGGGTCAACACACTTGGAAGCTCTCTGAATCATCTCGTCAAACAGTTGGTGGTAATTCTCAAGCTCAAGCAATTTAAGAGCTTCGCGCTTCTGTTCCATGGTTTGAAAGCGGACGGAATGCTTTTGCATCTCTATCAACACGTTAAACAACTCATCAGGAACATCTCTACCCTTGTTCCTCCTGGAAATAGCTTCCATCCTCGCTTGTTCTTCGTCATCCGCGTTCCGGATCAGTATCTTGGCACCTTCAACATCCTCGATATCTGGCCTGGGAGGCAGAGATCTATGAAGCCTCATGATCTCTGCCACCACTTCATCTACAGAGTTTGCATCCATACCTTCCAATCTCAAAACCCTAATCAGCCACAATAATTGATAACCTAACAAAATCAAAAATCAAAGAAAAATCACTTCAAATCTCGAAACCGAAGAAACCCAGATTGCAAATCAAGAAACAAATCCAACCCAGATACGGATTGCGTTAAATCTCATTAACGCCGCAGAATAAATATTATTACAGTAATAACAGTAGCAAAAACTAAAATCTTGAATCTTGATTAACATATTAATAAATCGAACCAAATTACTACAGAATAATGTCTAAAACAGCATGAATTTCACGAGATTTGGTTCAAGAACGTAAGAAAGATAAGCAATTTGAAAGATTGAAATTGCAGGCGGTGGTGAAAGATTGAAAAAAGTAGAAATTGAAATGGGAATTGTAGAGGATATTCAAAAAAGAAAAGGGTAATTGAATTGAATTGAAGAGTAGTAAGTAGATTGAAATTGACCTGGGAATCGAGTGAGAGAGTACTTATTATTATTCAGATTCCGTTGACCGGCGGAGAGGCAGAATCGAATGATTCGACGGACAACAAACAAAACTGTGTGTGTGTTTTTATTATTACACCGTTGATGAATATGATGATAATACTGTAATGATCGATATGCCTCAAACAAAACCTATATATGTTTTATTTTTTAATGAAAGGTTAATTATTGCCACTTTTTTTACTTTATTTTATTATTATTATGCTTTTTGAAATAATAATACTAACAATAATAAGTTGAACTAAAAGCAAATAATAATCATAGGAAAACATCTTTGGTGTAATTGTTCTTTTGTAATGTCCTTAAATAACCTATAATCGAGTTTTCTAGAATTTTACTTTTATACTATATGATTTTATAGATTTTTTTTATAAATTTTAATTTATTTGGATGACGTTTTGAAGAGCTACTTTTATGGTTCATGTATAGATTTTTTTTATAAATTTTAATTTATTTGAATGACGTTTTGAAGAGCTACTTTTATGGTTCATGTAGTCATGTACAAAAAACCGTTGTTCAATAGCGTATTGTTTAGAAAGAAGAAGTTGATACTTTTAAGTATAGGTTAAGGGATGACGACTCGTATTTATATTTTAACGGCGTTTTGTTTAACGACTAAGGAACAAAGAGACATAAATGGATAAACAGTGTTTGCTGAAAGTCTGTCCATATAGTTATGGTAGAGAAGCTCATATAACGTAAATATTTATACTTTTCATATTAGAAATATGTTTGATAGTTACTTGCAATTCTGAGTATTTTAAAATAGTTAACGGCTACGTATACGTGAATTTGTTGTAAAATGATAAAGTTGTTCAGTTTTATAAGTTTTGAAAGAAATCTAATTTTTTAATAGGTTTGCATTTAATTCAGTAAAGCTTATTAACGTTATAATTAATAAAAGACTTTTATTAGAGCGAAAGTGAGTTAAAAGTTAGATGAACAAATATTTTGTTTTCAAAAGTTTAACTTTAACTAACTTCAGTTAAACTCAAATCTTGTTTTATTATGCATTGGTATATGCATCGTTTAAAACTTGAGGGTATATGGATGAGTATAGATAGGTAAAGGGGGGAAAAGTAAAGTTGTTTAAAACTTAATTAATTATTATTATACCACCATGTGGTAAATATTGAAAGAACTGTAAGAATTATGAAACCCGTTTTTTTACCGTGTGTGTATAAAAGCTTGTGTGCAACACAGATAAGTGATAACTTAATTTAAGTCTAGGAGTCTACATTGAGAAATTTATATTACTATTCTATTTTACATGGTGTTACAATTAATTAATAATATTTTGATAAAAAAAGAACATAATTCATTGCATAAATGGCTATTATTTTACAAATAAATGAATATCTAACATAAATTAAGTAACTATGAATATTGTTTATATATGCGTGTGAAATTTTATCGAATTACTTAATCTAGCACCTATATTCATAGTTGATTAAAAGTGGTTTAATTAATGAATTTTAAAAATGAATTTTAGAAAGCCTTAATTTGGAAAATTTCAGCTCTTTAATCAACGTCTGAAAATCTTTCTACATAAAATCACTGGAAAAGGTAGAGATTTCTAATCAATTACTTACCATTAAAGAATCCACAACCCTTGATTTAATTACTTCATGCACAAGAAAAAGAATAAGGAGATATTCAATTAGCACAACCAGTTAAGTAGTTGCCTAACTAGACCTTGCAAAGTTAATAGAAATATTTTAGTAACTAATGATACGCTGAAAATTAATTAAAAAACCTAGATCTATGGTTTTTCTAGAAACCAAACAAAAACAATATTTCTAAAAGTGACAGTTATGGTTGAGCAACACGTCATTTATGCCTATAAAGGGAAAACTTTATTACATCAAGATACAATACTACGACTTAGGGGTGTGTAAGAAATCGAAAAACCTAATCCGAAAAACTAAAAAACCGAACTAAAGATTCGGTTTTGGTTTTGCATATAATAAAAACCGAAAAAATCTAACCGAACCGAATTTCTAAATTTTTATTATTTTAAATGTTATATTAAGTAATTATAAAAAATTAATAAACATGTAACTCAAATATTTTTGGTAAAATGTTTAATAATCAATTATTTTACAATTAACAAAATTATTTACACATATATTAATTATTTTTTGAAAACTTTCTTTGATCTAAAATTTTCAAGATCAAATGGCAAAAACCGAAACCGAACCGAAACCAAAATAAAAACTGAAAAACCAAAACTGAAAAAGCCGAAACCGAACGGTTTCAAATACTCCAAAAACCAAAGTTTTGGTTTACGGTTTGGTTTTAACCAAAAACCACACCGAACCACATCACGCACACCGTTACTACGACTTTACACCTATAAAAATAAAAGGAAAAAGAGCAGTCATTTTCTAAATACCGTATGTTTCTCACCCCTAATATTATCTATGTTTATTTTCAAGTATTTTATATTTTTTTAATAGAATGTTAATTTAATTTTGTATTATGTTATTTTTATTTGAGAAGAATTTTATTAATTTATTTAAATAAATGTTTCAAAATAAAATGGTTGAAAGATAGGTTAGGATGAATGATGGCCATTTTCACTCTTAAAAGATTGTAAGGGACAAACTGACGTGACGTTGATATGGATGACAGAAATGATGAAAGATAGTTAGGAAAGGGATGACTCCCTTCACTTCTAGAAAAAAAAACGAGATATGAATAGTAGTAAATAAGCAAATTTGAAGGATTGGTTTGTTTTCCTATAAAAATATGGGGGGTTGCAGAGGGGACGAAATGCGGAGGTGTTTTATATGTTTTTTAGCCATTTCCTTAGATGTGAATGCTAAGGAAACATCTTTATGAATTATTTTTGTTCTTGTCTTTGTTAGATTCATTTTGGAAAGATTTAACGGAAATTATTTTTTTCGTTTATTTTTTGTGTTAACATGTAGGACCCATTTTATCTATTAAGACAATATAACTCGGGTGTATTGTTGTTTGGTTAGATAGCTTCTTGTTAGTATTTGTTTTTCAATAAAATTGGTTGTTCAAAAACAATCTAATAAGATAATATACAGCCATACAGGTTTGTCGTCTTCTAGTTTATTTACAAAATCTATAAAAATTCATTACATGTGTAGAAAAATCAAGCTTATCCATTTTTTTATATTATTACCCAAAATCTATATTTTAACATGTGTGATGTCTTCAATATAAATATTTTATACTAATACGCCGATTTAGGTGCAAACGAAAAAAATACATACACTGGTCTTCACAAAGACATTGACTTTTTAAAAAAGGACCAGCAAAGCTAAACTTCCAGTTGATCACATTAATCTGAATCCTTGAATTGCCATTTTGTATATAGTAACACATATTACCCAAAAATGAAAGCTGAAGCTGCATCTATTGAGGGTCCGTTTTTACTAACCAACCATTTACAAGTGTGATTTCTACTCTAAGTTTTGCAGCCCCTTCTAAGTCTTTTCAGTGGCTGAAGAAAATCATCCTCATGCTTACTTTCTGTTGACTTCTCCTCACTTTTTGTTGACTTCTCACTTTCTGTTGACTTCTCCTTGCAGTTGTACCCCGTTCGTTTTGAAGAAATCGTGATAACTCCACTCTCTAACTTCTGTTCTGGCATCTCACATTTCCCATTCACCGGCTTCATATAGCAAAACCTTCAGTTGAAAATTCTATCACACGCCCGCCCATATAATCATATAACTTTCATTCTTTTACAAAAAAAAATAATAAGAATATACCATTCTAGAGGAAGTGTCTTGCTATCAAAATCAACTGGTAGAGTTCTCCATTTCCCACACTTGTTGCATTGCACCCACTCGCGATCAGATTTATACCGCACACCACCTTTTTTCTGCACCATAAAACCCTGAATTTGTAAACCATCATAACAAATAAAATTAAATAATTAAAGGTATGAGACTTACCACATTGACCTTGTCGATAGTGTTATCCAAGTACTCGTCTACTTTTTTACTGAGCCAGTCTTCTAGAAAAGCATAAGGTTCACAATCCACAAAACTTTGTTTGTTGTTATGCACCCAAACCTTTCCATTACAATCATCCTGCATAATAATAACCATGCCAACAAATGTGGCATCAGAAGCCTTAACAAATATATGTTTTTAAGAAGCATACCATCACATTGGTCACGTCAATGACTCCAACAATGCCATGACTCTTTTCGCCATTGTGTATCATGCATCCAACTCTTTTGTATGCCTGTAAGAAGCATTAGGGATTTAAAACAAACATTAAGAAAACTAACACAAAAAGGTAAAACGCACCTCGATCAATCGACCATGCCAATATAAGAAAATTCCACAATTACCCTGCTCCAGGTCTAGCTGAGAGTGTCCAAGAATGAGTTCAACTGGTTTTCCCAAAACAAAGCCATTTTCTATGCTGGTTTTGTGTAGAAATTTTGCTAATGGGCGGCTTTTAACCTGTTGCACGTTAAGTTAAGCGATCATATTGATAACACAAAACCAACTTGAAAAGGCGATTTACATACCAATGAACTTTGGACTTTTATCTTCATTCGTGGATCTAGAAAGATGACTTCTAAATAGGATCTGAGTGAGTAATCTAATGGAACCTGAAGATCACATTTAATTATATGCTTGCAGACTTTATATGGATTTATATGACAGAATATTTCATACAGACACCTGTTTGGTCATTTGACCAAGACAAGATCTGGGCCTACGTGAGCGAATATAAATGTCACCTTGGTCAAAAGAACTACCACCATTGATCCCGTTGACCCATTCAAGAGAATATGTTGACCCCCATTCATCCAAATTCCATATGTATATTTGTGTCCCGGTACCTTGTCTGTTAAATAAGCCTGCCTTCTCACCAATTAAAAATTTGTCCAACGGTGAGAATTCCCTTATGGCTTTCAAGTTGTTCTTTGATGAAGTTCCAGTCTGGACATTGGTATCAACTTCCATATATTGCCCTTTCCGAGAATACGTTACAATCGGGATCTCAATATTCTGTAGCAGCAAAGAACATAACTAATCGTTGGGAAAAAAACATAACTTTATAATGAAAATAATGATTTGTATTTCATACATCTTTTCCTTCATTTAGTGATTGGGAAAGAAAAGCAATTGATCTGGAATTTGTAGTCTGAGTAAGAACCAATGCATCTCTGCCAAGTCTCATTGTTCCGGTCTGGAAATAGTGTCAAAGATCACAATACAAACAGCACCATGAGAACGTAAACTTAAGAATGTATGTCAATGCACTTAAAGATAGACATAATACTAATCAAGCATTAAAAAGAAAAGAAGTTGATTCATGCCTAATTATATAGATTACAATTTCAAGGGTCGGTGTCTCATTTTGTGCAATTATAGTTGTACACTTTGCTTCAGTTGTTGTAAGTCATCATCTTTTTGAATCCACCGCCATCAACACAACACTAACACCATCCTCCACCACCGCCACGTCTCTCTCTACCACCGGTTACAAACAACACCAGTCTCCACCTTCGGCCTCTGCTGTCGCTTTGTTGTTGTAATACTGTATGATATCATATGAGAGCCAAGAAAGAAATACCTTAAATCCAACACCATATCTACCAATATAATTAGGATCGCTTGAATCAGGTTGCTTACGACCAAAAGACACCATTTTCATAATCTCCTCATGGCTCATCCCATGACCATCATCTACAATTGCCAGCATTGGAATTTCCTTATCGACAATGCTAAAGTATATCATGTCAATAGATATATCAAACCTGCTCAACATGGCCAAATAAGTAATGATAGACAAACAAAAAAAAAATCATAGATATTCATGGAAAAGTACATTGTTGCTTTGGCATCTCTTGAATTGTCCACAAATTCAGCAATAGCATCAAAAATCCAGTCAGAATGGCTTTGACCAAGGGTTTTCAAATAACTAGGATGCGCACACGCATAGTTCTTCCTTGGACCATTGAAACTTGTTGCACTACATTCAGATCTGATACGTTCAGATTTGCAATTAGCCAGCTCACCTGTGCGACTATCTTTAGCATCTCTTTTAACATGTTCTAATTGAATTCCATCATTAGCATTTTTCGAATCTGAACAAAAACAAAGCAAATAAAATGAACTGTTCCTCTGTGACATCATGAACGCATCACAATCCATGTTTCCCAATTATAGTGATAGATATTCTAATGTGTCATGATAATGGCTAGTTTTACTTTTATGTTTTTGCATTCAATTCAAATATTAAAGGGGTCACTAGAAATCGTAGTTAACATTGTAAACCATATGGAAAAGAACACATGGTATCAATTTAAAAGCAGCCTGTATGCATTATATGAAAAAGAAAATTTGGCATCTGAACAATCTTCAGACACCCAAATAATGATGATGGATAAAACAATGAATATAAACAAAAGGATAATGATATTGCACATTGAAAGCAAACTAACCAGATTTGACATGGCTTTGACTTCTGTTGACACCATGTTCATGCATTAGATAGTGGACCACTGCATGACTGTATTCTTCATCCAGCCTGGATGGAAGAATATAAACCTGACCACTCTCAGTGCATGCAGAAGCAGCCTTCAAAAGCATGTTCAACCAGTAAGAACATACTGAAATAATGAATATAATTCCATTTTTTGCGATATTATCTAGAAAACATGATAGCAATTTAAATAATGCTTCATCTTGTAGGGATTATAGAGCGCTATGAATGCATTACGGTAAATGATTTTAAACTATAAAAACTAGAAATTTAAGAGGAGAACAACCTCAGATGGAAAAACTGTAAAACACTTCCAACTTTATTTTTAGACTTGACCTCTAGATATTATAAATAACAGCTTTATCACCATAAGACAAGATAGATCAGGAACAAGAAGCACTAATTTAACAGTTTTAGAAATAGTAGAATTAAATACTAATTTAAACTTGTCTTTATTTTTTATGTTTTATCATATTAGGGAGTCTATTATTCAATCTCATTACAAATGTAAACAAACCAAGCCGGCTTGTGTGCTATTCAAGATCAGCTTGTTTAAAGCTCAAATCAAGCCTAGCTTTAACAAGCATGAGCCTTAAAATAAGCTTGTTTAATAAATGAGCCCTAGCCTAAACGAGCCGGTTAATTTTATAAACTTTTAAATTTATTATTATTATTATTATTATTATTATTATTATATAAAATAACGAAATAATATATATTACGCGGCATATAAAACTTATAACAAAAAAACATAAAAATAATTAATAAATGTATAAAAATTAAAGGGCGCATGTGCGATGCACCGAGGAACACAAACACTAGTAATCACGCAACATGTTAACTTTTTAATTAAAAAACCTAAAGGAATACCATATATTCAAATCAAAGAGAATAAAATGCTCCTTTTTTATGATATAGTTTTTTTAAACTATATTAACATATGAAAAAGTTATGGACGTTCAAGCATGCCGAGCTCAAACTTAAAAAACAATTCACAAGCTGAGATATGCCCATGGGTCAAGCATTAAAATATAGTATATATATAGATTATTATATAATAAACAAACTGAGCTCGAACTTGAGAAAATGACGCTTTGCAAGTAAACTACAAATTAAAACATACATGGGAAGAACAATTTAACACCTTTGTAGATTGTTGGAGGAAATTCAAGAACTTTTGCCACTCATTATTTTGTCGCGGGTCCTGATAAGCTGGGTAGATATTAGTGCAATGTAATCCGGAGGGAACATCTTCTTCCTTTATGTATTTAATAATATCCCAATTCCTAAGACTATAATACATTCATCAGCGATTCAATAAACAAAAACAATTAGCATGGACAAATGTAGAACACTTTCACACAAAAAAAAAAATGAATGATAAAACAGCCCTGTAGGCATTCAATATGAAGCTTTCATGCAAAAACACTCTAAATGCAGCGTGTGCAAGTTATTCTTATATCTTCAAGCAAAGGGGGTAGATATAAAAGCTATAAGAAGAAATCTTATCTAAAAGATTTCAATAGATCAAAAAGAAAGAAAGGAAGTAGTGAGCCTACTCTGCAATTGATGGTTCCGAGCATTCAACCCGGCATATACTTTTTCGGTCGGCCTTTAGCATGACATATTGAAATCCAACTGTAATACAAAATTTATTAAGATATTAAGATATAAGTATGTACATCACATCCAACTCAACCTCATTGTATTGAATTCTAATTTATTCTCAAAAAGTCATACCATAATTTGAAAGTGGTGGCGAAGAAAATAAAGATAAAAATAAACATTTTTAACTCAAATTTAAGTTTGTGTTCATTGCGTTTAAACAACAAAATTTTCTTTTTCAAATATGATGCCCAAAAGGTAAAGAAAATGTGCATCATAATAAAAAAAAATAGTTTTTTTAAATTTTTCTGAAAGTCTTGAACAAACATAGTAATCAAGACAACACTATTAACAACCTAACATGTTACTAAATAAAAGTGGGTGATGGGGAATAGAAAAAAATGGATATAGACTTGAGAGTTGTCTTATTTTTTTATTTATGCGTTTACTAAATAAAAGTGGGTGACGGAGAATAGAAAAAAAAATCGATGTAGACTTGAGAGTTGTCTTATTTTTTTGTTATTATACTTGCTCTAATAATCATAAACAAGTATATAATAATGAACGTTTTGCAATCCATAGTATTAGATTTACTTATCTAGGCTATGAATCAGATACAAATGAAATTAATGTGCTAAATGTGATAATCAAGTAGAGTAATTATATATACAAGTAGAGTAATTATGTAATTACTCTATAATAATTACTCTATGATGTAATCACATAATTACTCTACTTGTATGTATAATTACTCTACTTGATTCTCACGTTTAGCACGTTAATTTCATTTGTACGTTAACCTTCCCCTACTTATCTATATGTAAACAATGTAATGCCACAACCTAATTAATGGTAACCTCATAACCAAAACACATGTGATCTAACATATAGAAAGTCCCTAATTTAAATGCATATCCTTATAATATTTAAAGAAACAATTGCTTATCAAATCCATGTGCCTACTTCCGTACCTGTTCCCTTAATTTTCATTTTACACATAGGAGAAACCTTAATATGTGTAAACACCTTTTATCTTCCTAATAAACCACCATGCCCTCCATATGGAAGTCTGAAATTTGCTTCGCCCATGTGAAGGCTCTCATACTTTACACGTGAGCTCATTCCAATGACACAACACTTCCTTGTCTTCCAAACCATGCCACCATTGTTGGTTCCTCCTACATCTATAACAACAAACTTCATTGAGTTTGTTGTATGAATGCTAACACCATGGCAAAACTGAGCGTATCGGTGTTGTGGATGATAATGATAAAGTCAATATAACACCTTTCTAAATTATTTTACAACCACATAATGTCTAAAGTAACAATGTATGAGTTTCTTCATTCTGTGCACAACTATAATGTCAAATATTACAAGCCTTCGAATTCGAATGTGTCTTTTAAATTTATAACTAGATTTATCCTTTCATCTCTAATATAACATTCTCTTCGTGAGCATGGCATACACACACAATACATACACGCACATACATGTATACAACACTGGGATCACACTCATGCACCAACAGCATGCACGAATGTCATATAAGGATGATAACACCAAAATACCTTGTTCATGAGGGACCAAAATGTTGAAGAAGTCATGAAACGAAGGGCAATACGTATTTAAAGCACCTTTCATAAGTGCAGAAAGCAATTTTTCTATATACTCTCCATACTCAAGTATCACCTCAAGCATCTACTAAACTAAAAGCTTAATCGCATCTTTTAAAGATCGTGCGTATGATTATATGCTTTAAGTCTAAAAGTCGACATGCTAAAAACGTTCATAATCTTGCCTATACGACTTAATGAAATAGCGACAAAACTTTATGCTCATCTATCTCGAGTTTAGTGTTGTCTTACTCAACTAAGGAAATCATGGCATGACTTTATTCGGCACTGATATACAGTACCTTTAGGTCATGGCATGACTTTATTTAGCACTGATTTTTCTATATATTATTTGAAAAGTTCCTATAGCACTCTATAATTTTTTTAATATTTTTTTGAAAGTTGTTGTGAGTAGAGGAAAGAGAATATGTAATGATAAATGTATAAAAATATTATTTTATTGAACATAAAAAAGAAAATGCAATGATTTTTAGTGTGATTTTGGATTTAGAGAGAGGGGAATGAACGAGAATGCTCTAACATCCTTTAAACCCATTTTCTCAAAGGGTATAATCATCATAAGCTTGTTTTCCATTGCTCTCTAATGGCATTCCTTGATTATGGTTTTTTACAATATTCATTGATCGCATCATAATTTTATGTATAAGTCGGTTTCTCTAACGAGTAGTGCTCCTAGACCATAGTTATTGATATTTATAGGGATTGTTTGTCCAATGAATGTTGTTCCCGGTTCATAGTTACTAATGTATTTATCACATTTATACCTATACCCCAAACTAGCATAAAGCATAAGAGAGCCACCTACAAAATTCTTAAATACTATTTTTTTCCTTGGATAGCACTTGATAAGCAGAAATGACAGGTGGATGGTGGTGGTGGTGGTGGTGGTGAACGGTGGGTAAAGGTGGTGGTGGACAATGAGTGTGGTGTTTTAACCCCTATACATACCTTAAAAGATCTCAGAAGTGGATGAGCCAAGTATGCACCAAGAAGAGCTTACGCAAATGTTTTTTAATGAAACGTCTCCGAGAAAACAAACAGTCTGCAGATAGCATTGTCTTTTCATGTACGCTCTTCATGAACTTTGTCGTGCATCCTTGTTAAAATTGATGCTAATTACAAAACAATAAAATACCATGGCTCACATTCCTTATATTGCAATTCACGCGCATATAATGTATATATGTGCGAACCCTCGGGTGGCAAAAGTGAAATTGCACTATTTTGATGTTATTTTACTAATCTCGTGAAAATAACGTTAAAAGTGACGGAAGGTTAACCAGGCATCATGGTGGTGGCGTTGATAGCCGAAAGACAAGGGTGCATGCACCAATAGGCGGTGTCCCGATGGTTGAGTGTTATGTGTCTTATGTCCAAGGCTTGATGCAAAACTACGAGCGAGCCGGGGGTCTCACCGGAAGCAGCCTCTCTATTCCTATAGGGTAGAGGTAAGGCTGTCTACATCTTACCTCCTCAGACCCTACCATAGCTTTGCTATTGGTGGGATATACTGAGTACGATGATGATGATCTCTATTTTAAATTTTTCAAGTTTATATATACAAACTATACAACATTTACATAAATAATAGAAATACCTAAAATCATGACAAATCATGTCATAATATAAAACCAAGTAATAAATTAACCATTTAATAAAAAATTCTAAAATATTTTAAGTTATATGTTTCCCTAAAAAGTCTCATGTTCCCCTAAAAAGTCTTAATGTCAAGGCAAGTCTTATGCAAAGCTAAGGCTAAAGCAAAACGAAAGGGTAGAAACAAGCTAATTGTATGCAAAACAAGGAACTCAAAACAAAACTAAGACACAAGTGTAAACTCCCCTTAAATCCATAACCTTAATTCTACACGTCTACACTCTTACGCCCGCTCATGTCCTCTAATATGTGCAAATCTACAAAATCCTTCTTCATTTACTTATTCATGTCAGTTTAGGTCTTCATCTTTCTTCCCTCCACTTGTAAGGTTTCCATAATTATCATAAACATTGTCATTCGTTTACATTTCACATGAACATACTATCTCAACCACCCCTCCCTTGTCTTATCCAAACTATATGAACGTATCCACCCATCCACCTCAACATCATTATCTCTCGAACTTGTATTTTCTTGATGTCAAATGCCCTTAAACACTTTATGTCAAATTACCCTAAATACTTTATGTCAAATTTGAACTTGGTACTTAGCATTACAACTTGGCGTCAGTAGTATTTTAGGCGTTCTCATCGACATGGTTCCATAAAGGTACTCGAATTTAGAGTGTTTATCCTAAGACTGCTTGTCACCCCAACCTATTATCCAGCCCCGTTTTGCTCTCCACAACTAGCACAATATCAACTACAAAAGACACGCATCTCAAAATTGCCACCTAAACAGACTTTAACAACTCATCCATGATACTGCTGATAAATGAGCTCGACACATTTATTTAGTGAAAGCCTATCTCCAAAAAAATGAGGTGGTCCTAGAACACGAATGTGAGTTTTACCTATCATACGTTGTTCTAATTATGTCTATATATCCTTATAAAAAAACCCTCCTTCCTCCTAACAATCACATATCACTCGACAAGGCACACCATATGCAAATCTCGTTTCTTTTACTTATACCTTTTCATCAGTCTCTTTAATGTGTGTATCGTCTCTACAGTTTATCCTTAACAGTTAAC
The DNA here is from genome assembly GCF_021521415.1 of Bidens hawaiensis. Taxonomy (NCBI): domain Eukaryota; kingdom Viridiplantae; phylum Streptophyta; class Magnoliopsida; order Asterales; family Asteraceae; genus Bidens; species Bidens hawaiensis. Next base: position 1,103,900 of record NW_027491107.1, read on the forward strand.
TCTTTCATCAATTTTTTTCATTGTCCTTTACCAATATTTCATGTTATCCAATTCACATTTCAAACGGTTTCCACGCAACAAACATCATAAGCGGTGATTATTTAAAGTTACCAACTACTAGTACATCAACAGCAAATAGGATCATGAACTAAAAGGGAACCTTTGTGTGGCTTTTGCAACTTACGACATGATTCTTCCATCAAGACAGTGCTACCTGGTAGATGAAAAAATAATTAGAGAGTATTCTAGCGTATTATGCTTAACAATAAAAATTACACCCACTCAAAAACCAGCATGATGTTACATTTACCAAACTAAATATCATAATATCAAATTTAAGGCATTTATGCATGCTTTTCAAATCAATGCTAGTTTTGTTCACTTTAGTTTAGTCCTCTTTACCTATCTTTTGTATGTGGTTTAACACCTCACTAATCAAAAGAATTAACATAACATGTTATGACATAAATTACTAGAAAATGCATGGAGTGAATTAAAAAAAGTGCATACAAAGTCTTCAAGGAATAGCGTATACACTAGCCTCCTAAGTATTCACATGATTAAATCTTCAATTTTGCACTAGGCGAAGATGATGTAGTTAGCGTTAAGAGTTCTATAAAGTATTTTGAATGTAGTTCCAAATCTGAAGAAACACAATTACCCTAACTTGAATGACATATAACATTATTTTTCCATTAAAAACTAACCGGGATTAATAGTGAGGGCTAAACGTGCAACCATCTCATAAATGTGTGGACTAAATTTGAAATTTTTTTAAGATCTAGGGATCAAGCTCGCTATATAATCAAACTAGGGGTGAGCTTTTTTTTCCGAATACCCGTACCCGTTCAGTACTGGTACCTGTACTTGTACCCATACTTGTCTATTCGGTACGGGTAACCGGATTTACTGATTTTAGGTACGAGTACTTACGGGTATAGGTACGGGTATTACGGGTACTCGGTACCCGTTTGAAATATGTAGCCTTTTTTTATATATCGGGCAAAAAAAATTTAGTTCATAATCCAATTGATAAAAATTTAGGTTATTGGACCTAAATCATTAAACCTAAATCATTAACTAAAAACAATAATAAACACTTTGTATGTTTTGGTATTCATTACTTGATTTTGAATGGATTTAATATTATGGTTGATCTGTTTCATTTTTAGTTTTGGTATTATGTTTTGGTTGCGGTATTACAATTTTGGTTGCGGTATTACAATTTTGGTTGTGGTATTATAGATAATTGATTGTTGGTATCGTACCCTTACTAATTCCTAGTTTAGTGGAGATGTTTAAAAAAAGAACAAGGGGATACCAAAGCGAGTACCGTACCCAAAGCACTTGTACCCGTGCCTGTACCGGTACTCGTACCATACAATTCGGGTACGGTTATGGGTACCAAGATTTACTTATTTTAGGTATGGGTATGGTCTACATCTCATCCCCAAATCAAGCCACATGAACCATTTATGCAACTTCCTCAGAAAATAATCACCGAATAGTAACAAGTATGGATGTAAACAAGTCAAGCCGCTCATGAGCTACTCAAGACTGGCTAGCCCACGCTTCACTTAACGTACTTAAGATGCGTTGTGGACCTAAATAAGCATAATATTATTTATATAAACTTCTTTAAATTATTAACATATAATTATATTAGATGGGTCTTTTATATATAAAATTATAATAAAAAGAACTAAATTGTATATACCATATATCATAGTTGAAATATATTTATAACAAATAATTAAAGTATTAAACATGAACATTAATTAGCTATAAAAAGTAAAACACGAGCCAAGCTAAAACTTAAAAATTACTCACAAGCTGGGTCGAGCTTGAGTCTAGTTGAACATAGGCTCGGCTAAGTTCGTTTACATCCCTAGTAACCATAATTTACAATATGTTCTATTTAAGTCACTTGTAAACGAAATTAACAAGATTGAAAAAAAAATTAACGAAAGTTAGGTGAGTTTATAAAATTAAAATTTTTTGATGTCTTGCTAAAACACTTGGAAACTAAACTATTGTAAAAGGTTTTAAACTTGGTGTTTTGAAATAGAGAAGTATATGAAGATAAGCATTTAAGCTACTGAAAAGCTTTTTCAATGTACATGGTAGTCGGTAACACAATCTTTGGCAAAGTTTTGGCATATTTAAGGTATTACACGAGCTCAAAAGGTTTTCCTCAAAACATATAAAAATAGCTAAAGTAAGTATAGAAATCATTAATAAAAATTAATATATAAATAACAAACGAGTTGATCCAAAGCCAAGCTCAAGTTTGAAAAAAAAGACTCACGAGCCAAACTCAAGGTTAAAAAAAAGCTCGAAACAAGCCGAGCCTAAGCCTGAGTTCGAGTTCTAGTAAATCAAAACAAACCGAGCTCTACTGATCGAGCTCGCCCTGGTTCATTTAAATCCTAATTTTTAGCTATCGCGCTTCGTTTGACCTTGATAACGCAAAAACGAACACTATCTTCCCCTTTCTCTCCAAAATCTAACAATAATAAATAATAATAATAATAATAATAATAATAATAATAATAATAATAATAAAAGCAAGCACGGAATCTTCCAAAAAAAGAAAAAGAACTAAACAGCATTAATTAAACAAAAACGATGAACATTGCGCGTAAACCCTAGCGAACCGTAGAAATCAGAGTAACACAAGATGAACCCACGCCGCCCACTGTCACCGCTGCCCACCACCACCTCCACTGTTACCGCCACCACCACCGTACCGTTACCGCCACCGCTCCCACCACCACCACTCACTACCATTTTAATTTTATTATTATTTTTTTCTTACCTACCAACAATACAAAGTAATGATTTATTTCATTCCCATATGGTAACCAAACATTTCATTGGAATGGTAATAACCCATTCCATTCCTTTGTCCATTCCATTACCACGTCCATTCCATTCCGTCGTTCATTCCATTACTCCATACCAAACAGACCCTTAGTATAAACTTCATTATGACAAAAATTCTTTGGATGCAAATCCCTTCAATCATGTCGTGTGTCATTCTCTCAAGCCAACTGCTTCAATCTATTCACCTTTGTGCATGTTAAAAGTTAGCTACGCTGAGTGAGTTCTAGTTAAAACAGGTAACATACAATACATACATATACTTACTTATATACGCATCCGAAGATACGTATAGCATAATTAGCCTTTTACCTTTCTTCATACTTTCATTCTTTCTTTCATTCATACATATATACATGCATTTCGTCCTATAACCTTCGCATATATTATTAGGGTCGGTTCCCTACATTCGCAAATATTATTAGGGTATGTTCCCTACATTCGCAGATATTAATAGGGTCTGTTCCCTTCGTTTGTAGATATTATTAGGGTATGTTCTCTTCTTTCGCAAATATTATTAGGGTCTGTTCCCTACCTTCACTCAATCATACTTTCATACTAACATTCATACAATTTCGTACATACCCTGATTTACCGTTCATACATACACAATTATATATATTCTAACACTTACCTTCCTTGGCGATACGTGCAATATCCGAAAATAGTTCACGTACCAACAAGCTTCCATTTATATTCACAATATAATATCTATCACATATATCATCCATGCATACACTTACCACTCAAGGTAAGTGTATTAAGTAATCACATTGAGTATGCACAAAGCCCTGAAAATATAACAAGTAAATGGGGCTAGAAATTCACCTAAACTCGGTTACGTTCATCGTTAATGGTTATTCCTTTCTTTAGCTATGCGCGGCTAACTGTATAACAATTACACGTATTAATTAACTATCACTGCCCATATCGTGTTTCTAGTTTAATTATAACCCTCAATGAACGGGGGTCCGGGGGCAGCGCCCCTGGAAGCAGGGTTCTAGGGGCGGCAACCCCTAGAAGGGTTCAAGGGGCAGAGCCCCTGGGTGGGTCGAGCTGCCAGGTCAGCTTGAAAAAATTTTATTGTCATTAACTGTCTTAACACAATTTTCATTAGAATTCTTAATTTATTATTTTATTTGCTAACTAATAAAGTTTGAGGGCTTCTTTGTAATTAAACCATTTTATTCTAAGTCCAGGGACCTTTCTGTCATTCTTTCAAAGTCTAGTTCGTTATTCAGTTTCTTAACGAATGGAGCTCATTCGTTACTTCTTGACGAATGGACCTTTATAACGAATGAACATGTATAATGAATTGACCCTTTATAACGAATGAGGGTTCATTCGTCAGTTCAATCGTTATTCTTTCTTAACGAATTGGCATAGCGAATGAGCCTAACGAAGGAGGGTTCATTCGTTAATTATCCATAACGGATGGCATAACGAATGGGGTTAATTTGTCATTCTTTCCTAACGAATTGGCATAGCGAATTCGTTATTCTTCCTATGGTTAGGTAAGAGAATGTCAGAACATTCTCTAACATTCCTTTATCCTCGTACGCCGCCTTTCCGGCACCGCCAAGCCGGAAAAACGGGTGGTGGCCGGAAAAACGTGTTTCAACACTGTTTTTCGTCCCGTTCATTTCGGATCCGAGCTAGGGTGACCCCTAAGCTCGTATTTTGATCGGCTTATACCCGATTCCATCCGGATCTTATGACTTTAACGGTTGAGGGTGTCGGTTCATCGTTTCGTGACTAGATCTAACGAGTTTGGATCCATATAAGGTCATACTATCATTACCTCGGGTCGGGATCGGTTCTTCTCCTTGGTTTCGGTTAGAGAAATAGAGAAATATGAGAGATAGCTTAAGTGTGTGTTTTGGATGGTGTATGAAATGGGTGAAAATGGATGGATGAATGGATAATTATGTTATTTATATTATGGGTCATGGGCTTAAGCCCATGGTCTTCCTTTTTTCCTTACTAATCCAAGTCCATTACCCATTTTTATTTAACCCAACACTAGTCCAACTCATAATAACTCATATTATTATTTTATTAACTGAAACGGGAAACGGGATGTTACATTTGTTTGATTATTTATCATAGAAACAATTGTAATATAACGATAACGAGTCTTGAATTGATATATCAATCTATAAGTTGCAATTAGCCTTAATAGATGTTATTTAAATTATGAGTTGTAACAACATTAAAAGATGGGCTTTTAAACACCGGTTATGTATTAATTCATGATTCATAACTTAGTTTATTATATGATGTTTGATGACCAATTATAACTATGTTTAGTCACTTAATTTATTGCTTGTTATGAAAATGTTTATTTCATGATGTTTCAAGACTTTTTATGACTATTTTTCAGTTATGGTTTGATATTAACAACATGAATTTATGGACCATTGTTTGTCCCAAGTGTTATTTTAGTAAGTGTTATTTATATTTTTGGTCAATTGTCATATAGACCATATAATTAACGCTAATAATGGATAAAAATTGTTTCTTGAATTGTATGGCTCCCACATAATAACATGATACATAAGAAATTTAAGGAAGATTATACGCTTTTGTTTATTAAAATTTATTTGACCTTGAATACACTTATTATTAGTCTTTTGCATTTAAAGCATTAAACTGATTATTCGATGGTTAGAAACCTTTAATTTGCAACACACTATATATGAGTTATTAGTTTATATATGCGATGCATTAACGATTTCATGAAATGTCATAATAAAAAAATAAAGAGATTTAACTTTAGAGAATGATGCTTCATTATTTTACAAATGATATTTAATGTTTTTAAATTTCATTACTTTATATAATTGGTCTTAATTAAAACAACTAAAAGACCAAAGTTGTGCATTATTGTCATTCTCATTATAAGATTATAAACACATTTTAGTTGTGGTAAAGTCCAATTATAATATGACACTTATTGTGTCAAACTCTTTAAATCTTATGGACAATTGTAAAATGAGCATTACTTAATCACAGTTACTTGTCAATTGATATTTATATGATGAGAAGATTATTCATAAGAAAATGTTGAATAAACTAATTAGCATTTGTCATGCTTCATATATGCTCATGAAGTAGCAAGATTGTTAAATAATATACAAGATTTGAAACGACCACGATGAAAACGCTCACATGAAATTTTTTTGGTGCTAATCCATTCCCTGAAGTGAATGTAATGATAGAACAATAGGTGTAAAGGTTGCGATTATGTACATAACTAAGGAAATTGTAGTTATGTTACCATGAAAGTGTTTGGTTAATAATCAATTTCTTAAAGTGAATGTGATGATATAATGATTGGTGTAAAGTCTGTGACCCTGGTTAATAAAGAAATTGTTATGATGCTCATGCTAATAATGAGAGTAACTATGTTAATAATGTGATGATTATATAATGATCGTTATAAAGATCATGATCATGATAAATAAGGAAATTGTAGTGACCTTTGCTTTAGTGATGAGATCAACCATGTTAATATTAAAATGGACCACTAGAAGTGGCATCTCAAGGGAGTAATTATACGAGAATAAATTATGGGAAATGTGTTATAACATGAACGTTTGAAACAACAATACATTATTATCTCGTATTTTTCTGTCGTGTATCAAACAAACACGAGTGTAACTAAAGCATATATGATCATAACCAGGAAATTTATGGATCATGATTGGTTAATATGTTGGTTTGACCGGTTAGACCATTCCAAGTCATTAATGATGTGAAAATTAAAGAACCGGAAAGTTCTTCATGGTAATTAAACATACGATGTTTGCACTCAAGGGGAAGTTAATTATTAACCAACTAAGTTGGGTGTAAATCTCTAATACACTATGAAAATGAAAAAAGGATATGCATATCCCGATATGATACCATTTAGTGTTTTTAAAATCGATGCATCGTCTAAATGGTTATTAAATTCCCAACCTGAAGTGTGCGTGACTTGTGACTTGGCTGATAGCAAGCACATTCTTATAGACTATTTTTTATACATGCGGTGATCTTTATTCCCATATCACTAATGATTATTGGAATAAGTGTTAAACCACATGTGACAAATGTTGTTGCAAAAAATTGCTTTTGTCGAAGACGATGAACATACGTCTCCGATTGATTGCAAATCCAATAATCATGAGAGCAAAAGTTCATATGTGTACGTTGGAACATGTGTTTTTACATTTTGATATTAATTCACATCAGGGCAATAAATTATAATACTTCATCCCCATTAGAATTGGCTTTAGGTCATAAACAAAAGATTTTCATATGTGATTTTTGGTGTGCGGTATGTATTAAAATTGATCCACCACATACACAAAGATGAGACCTCAAAGAAAGTTAAGAATATATGTTGAATGTAGAAAACCTTTGATAGCTAAGAATTTAGAGTCATTAACGTGGTCTTCGTTTACGACTCAGTTTATTGATTTCTACTTTAACAAAATAATATTTCCAATATGAGGGGGGTGATAAGAAGCTGTTGAAAAAAAAGAGTTGCAATGAGTTATCATTTTGTCATATTGATCCTCAAGCTAGAAAAAGTTGTGAACCAGAAGTTCAAAAGATAATTCATTTACAAGAATATGCGAATTAATTACTAGACGCATTTGTTGACCTAAACAAAGTGACTAGCCAAGTCACATATACCAACTGCTAGTGCTCCGATTTAGATTAGTGTCCCTGAAGGACACAATATATTGGTGATAAGTTTGACACACCTTAAGCATGGTAAACGATTCGGTTCCCATAATAAAATCCTCGAAAATAGAGCAGGTAATGAAAATGGTCAAGTCGAGGTACAGTAAAAGGGTCTCCAACAGAGGCATTAAACATGATAGTTCTAGAAGAACCTAAGGTACCTGAATATATAGATCTCAATAGATTATATCATGTCTGAAAATACGTGGAACCGACAAAAAAATCGACGTTGTTGATCATTTTATATAGCGCTTGAAATAATGAAAAAGATGAGGATCTAGAATTAAGTTCTGTTGATAAATGAAATTTGAAATGAATAAAAAGAAAAAGACACAAGTAAGGCAGAAATAAAATCTCTCACGAATCTAGAAGTTTTGGACAATTGGTCCATATAACTAACGGTTGTAAAATACGTTAGATACAAATGAGCCTTTGTGCAGAAGCATAATGAGAAATGTGACATTATGAAATATAAGGCACAAATAGAGGCAAAAAGTATATTATGAAAATTCATAATTAATTATGATGAGACTTATTCTTCAATTGTGGATGCAACAAGTTTAATCTGGTGATACAAAAGAGATTTGATATGAGCCTAATATATATTTTTAATGAAATTTATATGAAATCTCCAAAGGATATAAGTTGCCAAAATCATATAAAGTTCTCGAGAACGATATGGCTGCAATAATAAATTCGAATCCGAGTACATTTTTATTCTGTATACGGTGATGAATGAAATACATATGAAACTGCTTGCGAGTTTCCTAAAGATGATTCATTACTTAAAAGTAAACATCTAAAAGATGGTATTCCTATGCATCAATAAGCATATGGTGGTATTCAGTAAACCATGTACAAGAATGGTACAAAATTTTTGTTGATGACATCTTTAAATGTGACGTAGAAAAGGATGTGCTAATTGGGTGAAGTTTATATACCAAACTCTTGAAGCGAAAAATTATATACATGATTGTTCAACATAGAAAGAAGTTCAAGATGGAATGTAATCTCTTGAATAGTAAATTGTATACATGATTGGTTAATATGGAAAGAAATCCATGACGAATTGTTATAAATGCATGAAGCATTGATATTAGAAGCTTGAGAAATATATCAAATAAACAATTTCATGTTAAGAAATATTATTATATGTGTTAATGATAGCATTGTATCTTCTAAAAAAAGATGGTATGTGCGTCGAGCAATTATATAATGATATTTTTATACATCAATTAAACTACATCAAGAAGATGTTAGAACATCTCTATAGTAATAAAAGAAAGGGTATTTTGTCCAGGTGTCATCAAAACAAAGACTCTCCTTAGAGCATTCTCATCTCATCCCCTATCTTCAAACCAAAAGTTACAATAAAACTCACTTAATTTTCTCTCTCCATTTCAATTAAATATTACTTTTTATACCTTTTATCATTACCTTTTCTCTTTCCTTCACTCACAACCACTTTCAAAATATATTAAAAAATTATAGGGGATGAACAGTAACTTTTCAAATATACAGAAAAATCACTACTTTTTCTAAAATATAAAAATTCTTCACTCACAATACCCTGAATCACTCTCTAAATTATAAAAAACACCCCTCACATAATATGAGAGGTTGGATGAGAATGATCTTAAATCTTGACAAGTGTCACATTCTAAATTCATTGTCCTTTACACTCTATTGTAACTGTAAAATGGTTTCTCTATTGTAACTGCAAAATGGAAAAAAACCGTATGGATCCATATCCAAAACAAAAAATATTCCCTGCTTATTCAACCTTTTACAGTTTACACATCCAAACCTTAATTCCCAAACTTCCAACGCCGCTCTTCCTTATTGTCGGCGATAAAAAATTACTGTCGTTTTATAATTTTGTTTCGTTCCCAAATTACCATTCCTTTTAATGTTTCGTTTATAGTAAAGATTTACAGATCTCTGTATTATAATTTTGTTGAAGCTGTCGAAATCAATTAGGAGTTTTGGCGAACACATCTTCTCGGCTTAATTAATGATTTGTTTGTATCTGCAATCTTCTATTATTAACTTAAGGTTTTGTCTAAAATCTTCCACCATGAAGATTATTTTCTAAATGCCCTTAAAATTAAATTTTAGGGGCATGTTTATACCACAATAACTTAAAGTATGTTTGTTTCTTGATATACTATTGATGGTTTCCAGTTTTCCAGAGTTTGATGATGCTAATGATGATGGAAATGGGACCTCCATTGACTTCATTGAAGATTTTAAAAGGTAACATATGAATCATTTCTTTGAATCAAAATGATTCGTATTTGCTAAATTATTTTTTTACTTATTAATTAGGGTTATTTGTAGTATCTAGCTGCTGTTTAATTTCATTATCAAGTTGTTGTATTTTGTATTTTGATTATGTGAGCTAATTAAGTAAATGTATGGCACTATTGCTTCATGCTTTAACAAAGTTATAGGGTATACATGTGATAATTGGAAAGTTTGAATCTTTTTCCAACTTTTTTATATTGGTTTGTTCAGGTGACATTATTGTTGATGCTTCTCTACTGCTTAATATGGCATCATGTTGATACTGTAGTTTATAAAACTTCACATTATATGAACAAGTCATGTCAAAGCTTAGTATTGATATTACCATGTGCATCAACCACCTCAATAGACTCACATTTATACAAAATATAGTATGGGTGCTATACAATTATGTTTATATTAGTAATTTAATTTATTAATCTTTTAATTTATTCACCTATTTATTCTTTCATTTATATCACAGGGTGATAGTCTTGACATGGTTCCACCTAAAATTAACGCTTTGGTTGGAAACAAGTTAGCTTTCAAGATTGATATTACTAATTATAATATCACCATCAACTACAAGTCTTTAACCATTAAGAAATTCACTGATGATGCATCCATAATCTCTAAGCTTGAAGTCATATTTGACATAATGACATTGATCGTTGATCAGGTATTATTTATACATGTTTAGTATTGAGGATATCAATACAAAAACCGGCATGAATGTATTTTACTTCTATTATATATCATCATTTAACGTACCCATTTTTATTTACTATGCAGGCTCATTCCATACAGTCCTTCAATAACAGATTCATGGAAAGCGAATCTCAAGATTCGGTCAATTTTAAGGTATTATATTATATTATTATATATAAGAACAATAAATCATTTCCATATATTATGATTTTCAATAACAAGTGTTTGTTTATTTTAACAAAGTCGTTTCATTTGTTTAATATGGACACTACATTATGCACAGGTGACAACGACACTCCATTATCACTTATGGCTTCAAGTAAGGGAAGGCTTTGTTGTATGATGAAAAGATCTGGGAAAACAAGTGCCCATTTAGAATTGAAGCATGACCTAATTGAGGTGTATGTTGTATGAATGGTTTTTGTTTATTTACAATTCTACAAGTTGTTATTACTTACGTTATTTCGGCAATTTCCATTTTTTTAAGTAATATGATGCATGTAGAAGAAAAGGTAATTTGGCCATTTGGATTCTGGAAATTTTTGGAAGATATGGAAGTAATAATAAATTGACTACTTTGTATAGATGGACTAAAAGATTGGAGTTAGGTGTAATTTGTAGACATGTTTTGACTTTTTATTTGTCAAACTGTACATTTGGAAGGTTCAAATGAGTGAGAAATAAGGAAAATTTTGGCCCGCTTGAAAAGTTTATGACAAAGCTTGTTCAACTTACACGGGTCAAAGGGCCATCAAGTTTGGCAGAAATCTATTTTGGTGTTGTGAGCGTTTTTTAACTCATTTAATATTTGTTCATTTGTTTCACGGTGGTAACCTCTATATTACAACAAAGAAACTATTGGTAGTTCTTGAAAAATGATACAAGCTTACTTATTGATGTTGTGTTGAAGGCAAATGTATGGGTTTTTCATAATCATGTTTGAATTCTTTATTCTTCAACAAATGCATGTTCCAATGTCTCTATCTAGATTTCTTGAAAATGTATATGGGGTCTTTGGCAGTGTATATGAAATGTGTCTTTTGACGGTAATGAAGGGGGGTGTTTGGGATTCCTTATTTGTAGCTCCTTAATTATACCTTATATAAGGAGTTTTTCATAAGTTACAACATCCTAACTTATGAAGAACTTCTTTTTTGTTCTTTAAAATGTTTAATAAGTCATACTACTCAAACACTATTTTAACTTATAAAAGTTAATAAGTTATAAAGAGGTAAAAATAAGGAAACCCAAACACCCCCGAAGTAATGGGTATACATATATTTTTTTTCTCTTTGTACTTCCAAAGTCAATACAATATGAGAGAGTATTTTGAAAGCACATGGTATATGCAAAATTGTAATATACTGCTTTAACGGGTCACATTACAAAGTCATATAAATTAAGAAACTTGCAATTACGAAGAATAATTATGACAAATTTTTCTTAATTTCATTATTTTTTATACCTAACTTCGTGTATCACACGGGTTTATAACCTAGTTCTAATATATAGAAGGTTCATCTCTATAAAGGTTAAAGTTTTAAATCATTTAGTATAATTTAGTATAGAACAAGTCACCATTATCATATTCTACCAAAGAAATGGAAGTTACTCATCAAAAAGTATCATAGTTAATCGCAATTGATGCAACATTTCTTGCTAGTTATTCAATCGAACTGAGTTAAACATAATACTTTGATATATGCAAGGTATGAAAGATATAACTTTATATTTTACTAACACGTAAAAAAAGGTTTGGTTAGTCGTATTGATGTAGGGAATATAATAAGCAAAGTCGTGGATCTCTTATCACTTATCTACAAGATGAGGCACTACAAGTCATACATGAGGACAATACAACGTTGCTCGAAATAAAGAACTTTACATTACAAGATCAAGCGGTGAATCATTAACTACAAAAGACTTGGTCAAACTTTCGCGGAAGATCAAAACCCATCATTTAAAGGATCTATAAATGAGGGGGAGTGTTATACGCGTTGCACTCTTTTTCCCTTAGCTATGGTTTTGTCTCAATGGGTTTTCCTAGCAAGATTTTTTAATGAGGCAACATTATCAAATGTATTCCATCATGTGGATGGTCAAGGGGGAGTGTTATGAACCATTATTTATTAGTGTGACTCTTCACATGCATAACCATCAACTATTCGTTATCCTTGTATTAATGTAAAAGTCCTTATAAATAAAGGCATCATGTATTTTGTTATACACGTCAATAAGAATCAATCTTTTTCCCTTTATCATCTCTATATGAGTATGAATCTTGCTAATAGGTGATTGTTTCATAACACAAGAGACAATTTTAATTATTTTAAACCAGATGATGATGAATAACCACCTAGGCTAGAATCCTCAAAGTTTTAGTTATCAATTATTCGGAAAAATGCTTGTTAAGAACTATGACACCTATGGATTTATATTAAGTTCTTAAAAACACCAAATTTAATATTAGACTTCATTACGGTTATCTAATTAATTATGAACGAGTACCTTTAAACGACAACCTACCTTACAGCGCGTAAATCAAATATAGTTTAGTAAATTCATTCGAGTCAATAGACAAAGTTGATAAATCAAACCTAGACGGACTCCTTACGAAGAACTAAATCTAGCAATCCTAATCAACAAAAACCTATCAAATAATCTATCACCTTACAGCTTTTTAGATTAGCAGCACACTTTTATTTATTTGAATAATAATATTGTTTCTAAGATCTTATTATAAATCAATCACAAACTAGTCAAGAACACACGGTAAATGACCTAACAGAATCCTATTATATTACAGACAATCACCAAAGAAAATGTGAAACAATAAAACTCATCAAATAAAAACAAGCACACATATACATCGAATAAATAATATTAAACTTTTTACTGATTAATAAACACATAACGAAAAGCAAATTCCAAATAAAATAAAACTTCAACATTGGTTCATTGCAAGCCTAGGCAGTTTAATAAGTTTAGCCTAGCATCTTAAAATCAAGGAAACCAAAATAATTAAGTTCAATAACCAAGCTCATGATTAAAATAATAAATTCAAACCGAATAATAATGAAGCTTGGATGAGTGAACGTTGAACCCAAACGATCTAGGCTCGAACCAACGACTTTTTTTTTCTTTTTTTTCTTCTTCTTGCGTCAAAACCACTAATCAAAACTCCTTTTTTTTTTCTTTTGACGGCTTCTTCTTTTTTCTTTTTGTTCGTGTCCCCAATAATAATAAAAATCCCTTATTATTATTTTTTTCTTTCTTGTGACCCAAGTCACATTAGCCGACACCAATTCTTCATGTGGGTTTCTTTTAATGGCCCATTTAAAAGTCCACTAAGTTTTGTTGTAATACAAATAATTTGATGAAGCCCAATTATGTTACTTTTGTTCGAAGCCCAACAGTTGCGTTTAGTTTGCATGTTAGTCAATGATGAAAGTAAATGATGTTGAAAATTTATGATATATTGATTCCCTGACAACTCTTGTAGTCCTGTAGCTTTCTTTTCCTTTTACTACAAAGAAAACATATAATATAAAATCTCAATATATAAATTTCACGAAGGGGTTTTGTGTGTTGCAAGTCAGCTAACAACATAACTCATCAATTTCAATTTATAAGTACACATATGATTTTCAATTCTTAAACGTTTACGTATATTATTATTATTATTATTATTATTATTATTATTCATTGGTCTCAAACTTAATAAACCAACTTCATTTTAGCTGATTATCTCTTGAACCATTTAAATTCAAATATGAACCGCTTTAGACTAATATTTAATAAAGACAAATTCAAAACACGAGAAAGCTTGTTTAGATAATCAACATGTCTTTCTACCATTTGCCTTTGATACATTTGGTTTTCTGGCTCCAGAGGCTGTGAAATTTTTGAGTAGGGTTCAGCGCGTCGTACACGGAACCTCTTCAGCTTCTAGGTCCCAAAGCTTCGTTTTTAACAGGATTGGCTTTGCTGTTCAAAAGGGGGTTGCGGCGCAGCTTGTTGCCCGTTTGCCTGCCACTTTATTGTAATCGTTTTATAGTAAATTATATAAAACTTCGATTGTAAAAAAAAAAAAAAATTCAAAACCAATTAAAAGTGTAGGAAAAATATCAATATAAAAAATGTCTAATTGACTCACATCAAATATCCCCACACTTACTCTTTTTTCGTCCCTGAAAAAGATTTGTGCAATAGAATCATAATCGAAAAATATAGCGTTTTAATATGGACAAAGCAAATCCTTTAAGCACCCGATGGTTGTTAGATCACTCAATGTTGACAATGATCCATTTCGCCCTTGTGAAGATAATGAAGAAATTCTTGGTCCAGAAGTACCATACCTCAGTGCAATTGAAGCACTTATGTATCTTACTAACTGTACAATACATGACATTTCTTTTCCAGTTAATTTATTGGCAAGATTCAGTTCATCCCCTACTAAAAACATTTGAATGGCATTAAACATATTTTTCGGTATCTAAAGGGAACTGTTGATTTAGGTTTATTTTATCCTAACGATTCAAAAGAAGGGATAGTTGGTTATGCAGATGTAGGTTATTTATCAGATCCTCATAAGGCAAGATCTCAAACCGGGTACGTGTTTAAGAGTGGAGGAACTGCAATTTTATGGCGCTCTCATAAACAAACACTTGTTGTAACATCCTCAAATCATGTTGAGGTCTTGCACTACATGAAGCTTCTAGTGAATGTGTTTGGTTAAGATCTTTGACACAACTCATAGTAACTTCTTGTGGAATAGAGAAAGATGGAAGCCCAACTCCAATCTACGAAGACAATGCAGGTTGTGTCTAACATATGAAAGAAGGGTATATTAAAACTGACCGAACAAAACATATACCTCCAAGATTCTTTTCATATACTCAAGACCTTATTAAATATAAACAAGATGAAATAAGATATGTCCAATATGGCAGCAATTCGGCTGATCTTTTCACAAAGGCACTCCCTACGACTTTCAGGAAACATGTTCATGATATTGGCATGCGACATGTACGGGCAATGTAATGACCTACAACTTGAGGGGAGCTATATATTGCACTCTTTTTCTCTTAGATAAAGTTTTTCCCACTGGGTTTTATTTAGTAAGGGTTTTAATGAGGCGGTACTTTAAGACCCCGAAGCTTTGAAAGATGCCATCTAAGGTGAATTGTTATGAAATATCAATATTCATTGGATGACCATCTTATTCAAAACCTAAGGATGAAAGTTGTTACCTAGTTGTCTCCTAAACAGTTATCTTTATCTGCCAAATAGTATTGCAATTGTAGTATAAATACTACCTCCATGGTCATAAGAAAAATGCACCATCTTAAATAAACTTAAAAGTTATACACATTTCTTACATTTACTTAATAAAAAATACTGAAGTTTGGATTGCTAATAAGTGTGAAAAGTTTGGTTTGGTGGAAGAGAGAGAAAATAATCTTAAATATATATAAACGAAACCTTCATATTTTCTCTCAAGCAATTAAATTGTTTTATTTGTAAATGGTGTTTTCTCATGCATTTGTCCTGAATTTACGGGTATGGGTCTAACCAAACCCAGATAGCCATTAAACGGGTTATAACATCTTATTATATTTAAAATTAATCTCACCAAATATTTAATATGAGAATCCTATAAAATAGGGATATACTAAAAATTAATATCCGTTTTTTTAAAATTATTTGTAATTATGAAACACTTTTATAGTAAAAAAATAAGCGGGTCATGGGTCTCATCAACCCAGATAGCTTTAAACCTAGGGGTGTTCACGGTTCGGTCTAAAACCATAAAACCGCCCAAACCGGTCATCGATTTGGTTTCACGTCGGTTTCTTTCCTAAATTTTCAGTCGGTCGGTTTCAAAATTTTTAAACCATAGTGAACGGTTTGGTTTACGGTTTGTACCAAAAACCGGTCATATAAAACCTGACCGGACCTTAAAATTATATATATATTATTCTAAAAATATTAATATTAAATATATAATAGTTTATATTGTATTTATACAAATAAAACTTGGCGTAGTTTTAAATTGCAAATGCAGCCATTATCCAAGCCCCCTAGCTCCATACAGACCATAATTTTAGCCATCAGTTTCTGTCATAGTCGTTCATATTTGTGTTTTACCTCTTTAATATCGTTTATGTGCCAAGTTTTGAAAAATGGTTTATATGGATAACTAGAAGTTCTTTTGTACTAGGATAATTTATGGATAGTGTTTTCGGACAAGTTCTTATGTGCTATATTAATTAGATTTGGAAACTTTTTCAATATTTACTTCGTACATTTTATATGAGAGCCCAATAAAGCCTAACCCGTGAAACCAAACTGTTAATAATGGTTCAGTTTGGTTTGGTTTGAATTTCAACGGTTCGGTTTTAGTTTTCAATAATAAAAAAAACGTTATTAACGGTTTGGTTTCGGTTTGAGCTAAAAATCGTAAAACTGGACCGTGAACACCCATATTTTAAACAGGTTATAACATCTCATTTATTTGTGAAACTCTTTTATCATCGAACTCTAGTATATTATTAATTTCCTTACAATATATAAAATTAAAATACAAAGAAATGTATAAATATTAGAAACATAAAATGTAAACAAACCCCGTAATCAAACCATAATTTAATTTCTTAATATGGATTTAGTTACATTAGAGATTCTTTGTTCTTTTAAGTTAACTTAAATGGAAAGTTTCACAAAATAATATCTTTATAACAAATGAATATAAACGAACAAATATAAAAATTAAGTAGATAATTTATTCAACGTTTCATTAAAAAATGAACATGACCCAACATAAATTAATTAAAATAGGTTCAAATATATAAGAGAAATATGCAATTTGCCTCCCTGGGTTATATCGCTGCTGGATGGATTGACCACTGAAAAAGATTTTGCGAACTTTGCGCACCTGTATTTCTCAGGCGGGTTTTTTTGACTCCTGCTGTCAGTTGACCGTCAGTTGACTGACGGATGCCAAGGGCATTTTGGTAATCATCTCGTAATAATAATAATCATAATCTTATCATCATCATCATCATTCATAATCATCCTCCTGTCCTCATATCCATATCCATCCATAACAATTCCTTTTTTTTTTTTATCTAAATCTCATTATCATCTTCATATCCTTAACATAAATCACTTTGAAACTAATCAAACTTTCAACCCTTTCCAACTAGTGAGTTTAGGGTTTCAAGATTCTGAAATCAAGAATGTAAATTGAAGAAATTAGGAAGACGGTGGTGTAGAAGACCGGTTCGTTTTTCGGCAACAGGAAGACGGCGGTGGTGGCGCCGACTAGGGTTACCGCCAACATGAACTGTTACCGGATGAAGATGGTTGTGGTGGCAGCGGTTAGGGTTCCGGCAACAGGAAGACGGTAGCGGCGGAGGTGGCGGCTAGGGTTTCCGGGTCACCTCGGTCCAAATTCAAATCCAGACATCTTTCGTTCAAATTCTTGATTTTTCGGCGGTCACCTCCGCCGGAATTATGTTTTAGGATTTGGGGTATATGGGTTTAAGGTTTCCGGGTTTGGTGAAGGGGGTACGTTGGTGGTGGTGTGGGTATGATGATGATGAAGATCTAGGTTTGGTGTTGTATGATGATGATGATGATGATGAAGATCTGGGTTTGATGGTGAAGATCTGGGTTGAGGAATAGAATTACAGGTGAAGATCTGAGTATATTATTATTATAAAAGGGCATAATGGTAACTTCACTAAGTCAACGGTAAGTCAACTGACGGCAGGAGTCAAAAAAACCCGCCCGAGAAATACAGGGGCACAAAGTTCGCAAAATCTTTTTTAGTGGTCAATCCATCCAACGACGATATAACCCAGGGAGGCAAATTGCAGATTTCTCAATATATTTTTAACTTCTTACAATAAATAAACAAAACTATACAAAAATACATTCACAATACTAGAAACGCAAACATTAGAAACAAAAAATTTTAAAAACCCTCATAATATGATGGATAAAAACTAGTTTTATAATAAAGTTTAGGTTGAGTTGGTTTGTGAATGAGAATGGTTTATCCTGACACAAAATAGTAAAAGTGACCAGAAGACTATTTATTTATTTTATTCTCGGAACTAGATGCTAAGATAACTTTTTAGTTATTAGTGTCAAGTATTAGAAGTTCATATATTAGTTTTATCACATGTTATTTTATTTAATTAAATTATTACTTTATTTATGTTAGGACTTGTTAGTTTATTTGATTTTTTAGAGTTTTTTTATTATTTCTTGTAAAATAATGATGTAACTAGAGAATAACTTTTGTAATTTATGTTTGGATTTATAAAATATATGAATTTTACTAAAGATCTGTCTATCCTTTTTAACATGAATAATTGAGGAGCAATTTTTATTATTTAGAGCCATATACTGAAAAATTATCAAGATTAAAATTATTACTGGGGTTTCTTTTGACAACCTTCACTCTCGTTCTCTCCTACTCAATAGATAAAAGAAGCTTAAATTATGGTTATATTATTATAAAACTAATTATATTATGCCTTGGATTAATTAGATTGTAATTTTTATATATAAAGAGTGTTAGTTGCTTGTTTAGGTATTAGTTTTTTGTTATAGAAAGTTCGTAAAAATTTTAGGTATAATGAACGTTTGTAGAAAGTTTAGGTATAATGAATGTTGTTGTTTAGCAGTCTGTAGACATTAAAAAACGAACAATCTTTTTCTTACAGACTACAAAGGTTTGATCTATCTCTTCTTCTACAGATGTGGTCCACAACCTGCAGACATATTACATCTGATAAAACAAACATCATTTTATTCTCTTTGTCTTTTGTTACGTCATGTATGTGGTCTTTTCTCTTGATAACCGTTTTTATTCATTTCTTGGTGAAATCTGGTGTGCGTCGGTACATGGTAAGTTATCTTACGTCATCACAAATATGTAAAAATCTTCATTATTTGTGAAATTTATAAAGCTAGAATTACATATGTGTTCTTTTTTGTTATTTCAATTTGTTGGTTTTATTAAGTTTACACTTTTTTAAGTCATATTTGTGAAATTATGTAAGACTAGAACAGTTTTAAAGGTTAAAAATCATGGTTATTTAACTGTATTTAAATTATTTTGCAGAGAACATGGTTAATCATAACAATGTTATCTCAAATGGTCACTTCAAGAACTATGATAAAACATGGTTAAACCAACGTGTTCGAAAAACTAGGAGAATAAATGGTTAGTTGTGACTGGCATCTAATGGTATGTTTTATTAATACTACGAAGCGAATGACCCGTATACGACACGTGTGGACATATAGAAATCCTCTAACAAACACATATAATTTTAAAGGAAGAGATAATTTGTAATATATTTTTGGGACGACAACATAATATATACTTCTTAACAATATCGGTATGAAAACAAGTGTTTCTTAAATATAGCATTCAACCAAAATAACATTCAATTTACAATTATCATAATGATAATTAAAACTTGTAAATAAAATTCATAAACTACTAAATACCCCCCTTATCATATGGATATTAATAATTATTCATAGAAAATGTTTCTATTCAATAATGGGAAATCAATATCCAGTTAGTACATTTGTATTACATAAAAGTAGTCACAAAAGTCTAAACTATTATAATTGAAAATATATTTTACAAGCTTTGTATACATCATTTTTCCGCAATTCATATTAATCTATGATCAGCTCATGATATTCAAACCAAAAAAGTATGGATGTATATAATAAAATGTAAACTTTACTGTTTGATGTATTGCTACAAATTTTGTAGTATTTATTATTATGTCTTTGGTCCAAAACCATTCTTCTATGTCTTCAATTATCAGCTGCAATTGCTTCTTCGATATTTATCGTGACAACTATTAAATTTAAAAACATAAAAATGGTTTAATAAATATTCTGGTATAACAAATGAAATCAAGTGTGAATAGATGTAGTGTGTCCAAAAAGTAAATGATTAGAAATAACTAACCTATGTTAGTTGAACTTGTACATATAGAACCTTGTATAGTATTTGGCGTTTTATTTTCTTTTCCACCATCTATTCGATTATCACTAATTGATGGTATTGGACAAGTAACTACATTATTTGTAAATAAAATAAAATAATCATAAACCATAATAACTTTTACTTATTTAAAAACCAAACTATGCCCCGAGCTAAAGTATACTATTGTTAAAATGATTAACCTTTATTAAGTACTCTCTTCGTCTCTTTGAAAGTGTCTACATTTCCTTTTTAGTTTGTCACATTACAAATGTTCACTTTCAAAATTTATTAACTAATTTCCAAGTTTACCCTTACACAAATCAATCATTCAAACTTTCTTAAATTTTGTCTTTTTATATATATTAATGGCATTATAGTCATTTGTTAATCAAAAAGTACAATCATTCAAACTTTCTTAAACTTTGTGTTTTTCAAACTATGACACTTATAGAGGGACAGAGGGAATACTTAAATAAATGTTTCTGTATGTTAATATAATTATAAGAAATACAATTCCAGAATGATTAATTTAATAAACTATGGAAAAATTTTTAATCGGTATATGAAACGAAGTGCAATAAATACTGATATTATAAAATATCATAGTTTATTTTCGAACATGGTAAAAACGAAAATTTGTTTAAAAACAGTACATTTAATTTAGCTGGACAATTGATAAGGAAAATTAATTGATTGACTTCTTAATTTTGGAATATATTATTTTGTAATTTAAAAACAAAAAGAATCATAACTTAATTAAGCATGTTAAAAAAATCCATAACAAACATATTAAAGATAGTGTATTTAAAGATAGTTTATGCATTGACTATGATTTAAAGATAGTTATTGTATTGACTATTATTTAAAAATATATCTAATTGTCATATGATATAAGTTGGCATTCAATATGAATTTAGAATTATTTAAATATGAAAAAAATCTAGGAAAACTTGATATTTTATTTTCTTTTTGAATTATTTAATTATGAAGAAAATCAAAGAAGTGATTGTTATATATGAAAGCAATAGGGTTGGACCAATAAGAAGAGACCATGTGTTCAAAAATTCTATTGCTTTAATAGTATAGGTAGATATTTATGTCACACTTAAGCTTTAACCATTGGTGAATTAAATTTCAGCTAGACAAGCATAGGATGTTAAGGTTTTCTCGAGCCTTGCGGGTAAACTCTGATCTCAGGTTCAAGGTCAAACTTTGAAATACAACATGAAACTTAGGGAGGGTCGTGGGTTCTCTCATGGGAATTAAATGTTAGATTAGTTAACATAACTTTTGCATATAAAGTAGTATTAAGTTTGTGTCTTTATTATGGAATTGTTCGGTTTGATTGATGTGAATATTGTTTTAAAATCGTAATTCTCTGTTTGTTTTTAAAATCAGCCTGTATGTATCCTATCACAAGGGAATGGTTTATTTATTTTGTTTATCTATTATTAAAATATCAAATTGTGTTGTCTACTCAACATGTGTTGTTGATAAACTATATTATTTTTATGATAATTTGAAGTTGAAGCATTTAGATTTGGACGTTAGGATATTTTAATGCAAGCAAGACACATGTTTAGTTTGTTTGATGTAATCACCTTTTTGTATTATTTTTTTATTTGAACATCTTGTGTACTTTGATATTTAAGAAAATAATTAGCTATTGTCATTTTATATATTAGTGTCTTTGAGCTATGAGAAATCTTAGTTGCGCCCATACATGTTCCGTCGTAGGTTGGGGTGTGACAGATTGGTCAGAGCCGAATGCTATAAGATAGACCATTAGACGTAATGACCTAGTAGCATGCTCAACGACCCTATACTTATGTCCTAATTGTTTAAATTTTGTTCATAACTTAGAATTAATTAACTTTTTTATTCTTCTTATTGTACACAAAGCACACACAACTCCGAGGCTGTGCCTCACTCTCAATATTAATTTTAAAAACCCGAGATGTGGTTTTAATTTGGTAAATTCCTTAAGAATTCCACATTTTTTGTTTTTTACTTCTCTCCTTAAAGTATTAACGTGTGACGGAATTTTGTAGTAACTGGATGGGGATAACACTATGATTTGAACCTTGGCTAAATGATTCCAAGAATCAAAGGAAAGATGTTATTCCTTTATGGAATTTTAGGCTCTTCGCGTCGCAGAGAGCAAATGGAAGCTGAACACGAGACATGCCGTGCAAGAACTTAAAATGGCACCCATAACCACGCCGCGTCACGCGACCTAGTGGGCTTGGTTGGGCGCGTGACGTGGCTTGCCTGTATTGTCTCGTTTTGCGTGATAGTAGGTCCGGTTCACTTATGTAACGCTCTGGTTCTCGGTTTTAGCTTCGTTTCTTGCTCTTTCAAGTACCGAGACCTATAAACCACAATTAAGTTAGTGGTATACAGATTCTAAAAAAAACAAACGAAAACTAATCAAATACGATACAAACTATACAAGGAAAAACATGTGTATTTAGCAATATATCAGCTGCCATTAGTGTTATTAATTTGGTCTTTGAACTAGCCGTTGGATCTGGTCAGCTTAGCTTCCACGCATTTCTTGAAGAGGACTTGGTTTGCTAGTCATGCGTAGTCATTATGATGATCATATAATTAAGTAATCATCATAATCGTAACTGACGCCGAAGATCCCGCCTGTTTAATGAGTCTTTAATGTGATCATTTCTCTTAACAGTTACAAGAGTCATTACAGATGTTTAATTCACGCATTTAATGAGCTTTTAATACTAACCAAATCACCAATGAATACCTGCAAATTATATATATATATATTAAAAGACAACTTTCTGTTGTCTCACAGAATGTTACTATTCATAACCATTGCCACGTTGCAAACTTTTACAGATTCCAAGGCTGACCGTTACACCGCCTCTCCTGTGGATGCCTTCTTCCTTACCACCACAGCAGTACCCATAACACCTCCTTTGTATCTACAACCACCGCACCTCCGATTGTGTTGAGCGATGATTGTGATGAAGATATCTCCGGCTGCTTGGTAAGCGTCACAACAGTGGCGGCAAGCTGATTGTCTCTCTCTCTCTCTCTCTCTCTATATATATATATATATATATATATATATGCTTTATTACCTGTGGCAATTAGGTGAGAGGCGGTGCTTTTCGTTACCTGCGGTCGTACACGACGACTATGGTATGGTATAACCATGTGTTGAAAACCAATACCTTCTAACGGTATGTATGAAAATCAGTTTCACTTATGAAGTTGTTTTTAATTTGGGGTTTATTGTAGGGTTTGATATCATCTGCATTTTTTATAGAAACCCTAACCCTAAAATTGGGGATAATTTGGATTTAGCCTATTTGTGTATGCATACATGTTGTTTGATCATGTCCCCTGTGTTTGGAAATATTTTTTAAGTGACGGTGGTTTGCTTGATTGCTTATGATGTTTGTGGTAACGGTGTGCATTTTATGTATTTTTAGTTGAGATTGTTGGCCATTTGCAACCTATTTTGCATCCCTACTGGTGTAACCGTGTTGCTTTGAAAATAAAAAAAAACTTATGTGGTTAGTGAACTTACGCCACCATAATTGTCGTAAAAGGTTTTTATTCTGAAACACCGATTCATTTATGATCTGTTTTACTGGCTCCATCTGTTGCTATTATCTAAGATCCAAAAATTTTATGTTTAGGATTATGTGGTTGAAGAGGTAGGTCCCAGCAGAACCCAGTTGGTCCCGCAAGACTCACCTTAAACAGGGACGTCTGCGCAAAGACCATCTGCTCCCGCAGGACCCACCATGCTCATAGAACCTTACGCGCAGTACGCAAGCTGTACACGCAGGGAAAGCCTCCCAATGATGAAGTACCCCGCCTATTCCCGCAGTTGCGGATACAAGCCATCAGGGAAGGCTACCCGCGGACAGCAGGGCTACACGCACAAGACAATAGATACTTCAGTAGTCACATGAAGGAATGAGCAAGGCGGGAACAATCCCGCCTAAATGAGCCAGTCTGTACGATTCTGAAAGATCTTCTGTACTATACCTACCAAGGTATGGATAGGACAGACGATCTGACCAGAACAACCCATGAGCCAATCACAGGGTGACAGCTCACCGACAACAGTGCGAGGAAGAGCACCCTCTAGTACTGTTTGTCACTATTAGCCGCTGCCTACTCACCAACCCTTACTGTAGGGCGTGCGCAGCCTACAGTTGGTGAAATAGTGTTACTGTTGGCCGTAACCTATTCACCAACCAGCATGGCCTGCGTATAATCCACAGTAGGTAGGACGTGCATAATCTACAGTTGGAGGAATAGTGCAGCCGACATAGTTACTGTTGGCCGTAATCTATCCACCAACCAGTATGGCCTGTGTATAGTCCACTGTTGGTAGAACAGGAATACTATTCAGCCGGCTGTACCTTCTAGGAAACCTACCTTCGGCTATAAATACTCCAACATCTTGGAATGGTAAGATCATCTGCTATCCAGTTATCTAGCAATCTCTTAATATACACTTATATTCAGAGCAACCTAGTCTGATTCTCACGCCGGAGGGTGGTCACAAGGAGGAACCCCCCCCCTTCTCAGTGACGAGCTTACGGTGTTTGTTTTGCA
Organism: Bidens hawaiensis; assembly: GCF_021521415.1. Lineage (NCBI taxonomy): Eukaryota > Viridiplantae > Streptophyta > Magnoliopsida > Asterales > Asteraceae > Bidens > Bidens hawaiensis. The sequence goes on from NW_027491107.1 coordinate 1,129,140, forward strand.
GGTCTCCTGAAGAACAGCCTTCTCAGCTAGACCTCATCCGTGGGAAACATTACTTAACCCCCAGATTATCTATAATCTGTACAGGGTCACTTAGTGTTTCTTCAGGTTGTTTCAAGTACGTGCACTATCGAAGACGTCTTTAACTATTACAACGTTCATCGTTCGGGAATCGTTCGAGCTTTAACGTACATTATGTTGATATTCTTTTCCGGCTTTTTTATCGCTTTCTTGGTGTGTTATAGCTTTTGAGTTTCTATAATTTTTTTATACTATTTGATTTTTTTTGCCTTTTGTTTGCATATATATGTGAACTTTTTTGCAACCTACCATCCAAGTTTGTTTTCGTGTTCATATGCAATTAGGTTTTGGAAATTTACTATTGATTCATTGTGGGAACTTACGTCCAAATTGATAAGAATTTTGTCATTCTTTTGAGACTATTTAATACTTTTATACATGTTTGTAACAAATCATACATATTGAAGCTTTGTTTTTACTTAATTTCTAACTGAAACAGACATGTATTTTCAATCAAGAATTTGCTTCACTGCAGGTATGATTTACCGCTACACAAATGGTAATTAAGAACTATAACGGGTCAGGTAAAGCATTTAGATGGGTTCGCCGCCTTCGGACCCGCGGGAGTATACGATGTCACATTGTTTTTAAAAGAGTTGCTTCAGTGGGTTAACGGGACAGTAAGAGAAGATCAAGGTTTCAGTCTGTCTCATGGGCAAAAGAAGTGTTCTTATACTATATTATTGATATACTATAAATTTGCAATATTGTACATTGGAGTAAATAATGAGTTTGACAATTTATAGGTTACCATGTAAATTTTTCTATTTAGAGCAAACGTTTTGGCAAAATATGAGATTAGTAATTCACTTAATATCATTACTTAAATATGGGAACTTCCAACTAACAATTTGTATGGTTTCAACTTATTTATTGGCATGAATTTCAAGGTTTGATCACCAAAAATATAATATATACATGAATTCAAATGTTTTGCCCATTTTATTTGGTTTCAACGTATATAAGCTTTCTTACTTTGAATTTGCATGAATTAATGCTGAATGCACATACTGTAAGAATTGTGTGAAAGAAAATCAAAAAATGGCAATGGAATATGCTAATTCTCTTGATCAAAGTAATGAATCAAGAAAAGGAGTGAACGCCAAAAACAGTTTTGACTCGGAGATCAACAAGTGTTCCGCACGCCGCAACGCGCGGGTAAAAGAACTAGCTATATTTATTATTGAACTGTCTGGGATCCCGACCGGCAAAATAACAATACTTAGGATCCTAAGCGAGATTTTGACCCACAACACTCATAACATAGATCCTATGGGCCCTAACACTTTTGATTGCTTGTCATGAAAAGTATTAATTCAATCATGATGTCGTCAAAGTTGATGATTTAATTGATTAACTCATTCTTTCCATGCATTAAACTCATTCGAGTCCGACAGAACTCCCTTATAAGCTTTCACTATATGACATTTTTAAAGAAATGGAACTGGGAAGTTATAGTTGGATGAGAAAATATCGCAATGTTATGTTATATTTATACAAGAATAATAATGGATTTTCATATCGGAAAATCTTAACATTTTTTTTATCTAAATAAATTCTAAGCATCCAATGAAAAGTAGACAAATGGAAGATTGAAGGTAAAGTTAAGTTGACCGTATAATTGTAACACCCCGACCAAAGGCGGATTATACATCGGGGCGCCACATATTGTTTCATTACTCGTGACACTATTGGGTGTCAATATTTAATAAATACATTCATTCGCGCACGCGCAGGGTAAACACAAGATAACATAAAACATCATAAATCAATATATCATAAATTATAATATTCGAACAGCAAAAACTTGTCTTGATACATTTTAATCTAGGTCCAAAATAAAGAAACTTCCTATGTGTCCACAAGCTCCAAAACAGCTACTGCAAACCTGAACATGTGTTAAAATAAACGTCAAACACTTGCGTGTTGGTGAGAAATCAAGTTTAATACAATACATAGATAACAATAAAATCTGCGCGCAACATGTGTATGTCTGGTTTTCAACAAGGGTGTAATCTGATCGGGACCAACTCTAAGATTCATAAGACTGCCAGTGCTCACAATTGAGCTCACAAACAAGACTAACTGTGCATGTGTAAACAAAAGAGAAAATCATAAACGATAGTTCTCCCGTGTTCATCTAATGGTACCATGAAAACTGCGGAATAGACCGACAAGACGGTTAATGATCCACACATACAAATAAACAGCCAAGTCTACGTCCTCAACACATGGGATACTGCGCGACTAAAGTTCATAAACAAGTTTAAGACTCTAAGTTTGTATGAACACATGAACATCCCAAAACATTAAAAGCAAAAAGGGATTAGGTACGAGATTACTCACTTGATAAAGATGCGATGATAGATATGCAAGAATCAACTCTTAAACAAGCAAAGTTAACCTATAATTAAAGATTATTGTTTTAACGATTGGTTTTAAGTCTTGATTATAAGTTAGCATAATTAATAAGTAAACTATTATATATAATATATATTACCGGAAAAGCAGGAAGAACAAGGAGGAAGACGGAGGCAGAGAGGGGGGGCGGCAGGAGGACAACGGCAGAGAGCAAAAGGGAGGAAGAGATAATAAGTGTAGTGTGTGAAGTGTTAAGAAAATACTACTATTATTTATAGGCAAACCCTAGGGAACACAATCCCTAGAAAAGGGGAAAAGATCTCAAAAAGCAAAAGATTCCAAAAGCAAAAGATATCAAAAGATATGGCAGCAAGGAAAAAGAGAAAAAGGCTGACAGGATTCAGAAAAAGGCATGGGAGAGGACAGATAAAGTTACTGGTTAAAGCATGGAAAAGCAGATCTCAAAAGATAATGTCAGTCACTTTTTCTACCAACCAATGGGGTTGGTACGCATGCTGCGCCGAAAGTAACTATTCAGACATTAGATAGATTAGGTCAACAGCTCAGAAGATAAGACAACACAAAAGCATACAGGCTGGAATAAACAGAAGATACAAGGGTTAAGCGCGAGAAGGCTGAGTGCGCGAGCGCGAAGGCTGGCACAACAATCCTTAGCGCACTGCGGGAAGAATCACATCCTTAGCGTGCTGCGTGAACTAGAATTCTAAGCGCATCGCGGGAAGAACATACATTCTTAGCGCATTGCGGGAAGAACATTCATTCTTAGCGCGCTGCGAGAAGAGTTCTCTTCACGCATCGCAGGAACAAGATGTCTTCACGCAGGCTTCCATGTAAGGAGTCTGGCGCGTGGAGCTGCAGACATCCTTAGGCGGGAAGAACCAAAGGACAAGCAAAGAGTTAGAAAAAAAGAGGGAAACAAGGCTTAAGGGCGGGACGGCGACAAAAGGGAAAAAAAGGCGGAAAGAGAGAAGAAGAGGGACGGGACGGCGGAAAGAAAGAGAGAGAAAGAGGCGGGAAGGAAAAGTATATTATTATTATTAAAAATAAAGTATAAGTATAAATATATATTAAATCATAAAAGAAAGAGATCGGGTCAGAGAAACGGGTACCTGGGTCGGGTCGGATCGGGGCAGATGTCACAATAATGCTATATTATTTTTATTTAAATAAAAATCCAAACATCTAGTGAAAAGTTGACAAATAAAAAACTGTAGATAAAATTAAGTTGACTGGACAATGTTTAATTATCTTATCTAAATAAAATCCAACCATCAAATGAAAAGTTGACAAATGAAAAATAAAAAATATATGTTAAAACGAGAACAAATACATAACCTGATAATCATATATATAAAATATATATGGAAGTTCTTTCGTGCGATAAGCACATCAGTCCATGAGAACCCTCCAAATGATCGGACATGCCACGAACTTGTTGGTACACTTGTTGAGCTTATTGCATCTTTCTTTGGTAGCTAATGGAAGGGCTTCACTGAGGAATATAACATTTAAACATGTAACAAATGTCTATGACATATACGACATATGATAGTTGAGAATAATAAAAAACAAAACCAATATAGAGGGTGTTTGGGATTCTTTATTTTACTTCTTTATAACTTTTCCTCAAGTTAATAAGTAACTTATAGTTTTTTTTCTTCACACGTTATAAGCAATCTCAACACATTATTGCTTTTCAAAAAGTTATAAGTCGGTAAAAATAAACAATCCCAAACACCCCCTGTAACGAGTCAACTCATTGAGAGTCCAGTATTCGGGTGTGTTTGGGATTGCTTATTTAAGTGCAAAAGGACTTTTTGTTAAAAGTACTTATAAACTTATGAATTTTTTAAAAGAAGTTTGTAAAAAAATGTTTGGATTAGCTTATGTGTTGGGGGAAGCTAAAATGACTAAAATGGACACTCTTTTTTAAAAGAGTGTAATGAGTTTTGAGGGTTAGAGGGGTGTAATAGGTAAATCAAACCGATTAAGTTAATAAGTTAGAGATTCATGACTTTTCAAAACCCTTTTATTTTGCCTTCATCATGAATTAAAATTCATAAGGCCATCACCGAAACTCCCTTCATTCATTCCATCAGACAAAACAAAACAGATCGGCTATTCCGGCGACCATCACCGATCACCTTCCACCTCCGGCCACATTCAAAACCCTAATTCTTCTAATCCAATCATGGAATATTACCCGGAAGAACTCCGTACACCACCGGTGACACTAGTCTGCATCGTGGGCCACCAAGACCTCCACGCCACGATCTCAACTCACCTCCATTCCGAACAACCGCCCATCAACACACTCGCATTACCTGATTTCTCCAAGATCTCCCTCATTGACAAAACCCCCAAGGATACCGACACTAATCAATTGCCCTCTGCTTACACCTCTACCGGCATTATCAAACGAGACTGGCTCTTGAAGCATCGGACTAGGGTTCCCGCTGTTGTTGCTGCCCTGTTATCAACTCTCCGGTGATCCCGCCCTCTGGCAGCAGGTCTGCAATGATCTAGATGCCCTCAAGTATGCCAATTTCACTATCTGAAATCAAATATTACCTCTTTTGTGCTCTATGCTTTAATTAATTTATTATTCATGTTATGTGTCACAGAACAGTGATTAAAGGGAGGAATATCAAACTCGTAGTGGTTGTCGTTGTCCGGTTTAATTCCAAAGGTAACTAACTGCCTTTTCCTATGCCTATGCTTCATTTAACTCAAGGACGGATATTGATTATATCTCGATATATTATATTACTCTCCGATTTTTGGTGCAGATTCTATAACGGAAGAACGCATGGTTGCTCTGCGCAAGCGTGCTGAAGTAGATGCAAAACATGTTATTACATTTATTCCAGATGATGCATCTGAACTGAACCTATCTCTGAACAGGCATGCCGTTATTTCTGTATGAGTGTCATGACTCACGGTTACTTGTCATAGATTGTTGTATTTACTATTACTTTTGTCAAATGTAGGCTAGGAAACATATTTGCAGAGCTAGCTCTTACCTTTTACAGAGATGAAGGAAGAAGAGTTAAAACAAGACTTGAAAAAAAGAATTATGGTTTTATTGAGTTTAATGTCCACTACTGCTTTAAAGTAAGAAAACAGCTGCAAGTTCCGTATAGATGTTTTTTAAAGTATCAGCTGCTTGTTTATCAGGCATAGTTGATGCAGAAAGTTATAGAGCATCAGTGGTTTGAAACTGCTAGGAAAAACTCTAATTTGATCCTAAAGATTTAGTGTTGGCAAGATTATTTTTTATATATACCCCCTGTAAATAAAGATTGCATGCACATATCTGTGAATGTGATGCATATGTAACCATCTATTCACAGATGAAGGGGAGGTTTGGTTTTCGAGGGTTAAAATGCTGAAAACCTGTGTAACGGGGTCTGCAGATTAGGTGTACATTTTGTAACATTTAATGAAAAACTAGTCATAAATCAAAGTAATACCAGAAAGTTTGTTCTCTATGATAATATTATCTGAATTCAACTTGTAGGTTGCTATATAAGCAGAATTCAGGAGCGACTGGGTTGAAGCTTTAAGGATGTACGAGGATGGCTATCATGCACTGCGAGAGGTTCTCTTTCCAAAAGATTGAATTACGGGGTATTTGGATGTGCATTTAGAAAGTGATTATCATGAGATTTGAATCAGTATCAGATACATTAGTTTTTTTAAAGCTAGGGATAGTTTTCTACAACAACTTCTGGTTCACTTTTTACCCAGACAATTCAAATTGATTATTCACTCTCAAGTCGCATTAATATATTAAAATGCACATGCAAACATGCCCGAGTAACAAATTAAAGATTTGGGTACGTTAACAATCTAATTTTAAATACAGATGATTGGGACATCTACTAGATTGCCAGCGATCCAACGGTTGGTTGAGATTAAGATGGTTGCAGAGCAATTCCACTTCAAGATATCAACATTACTTTTACATGGTGGGAAGGTTGTAGATGCAATTAAATGGTTTCGTCAGCATAATGCTTTTTATAAGAAGCTTACAGGCCCTACACAAGTGAGTTTTCTTCATTGGGATTGGCTGAGCAGGCAGTTCTTCGTATTTGCTGAGCTGCTTGAAACTACTAGTGCAACCATTTCTTCTTCTGCATTAACTGTTGCAGATAGAACCTCATCTGATTGGGAATTCCGTCCAGCATATTATTATCAGGCAAGTTGCTTAAACCATCTATCCTGCTCTTGCATTTACATAATAATATGGAAATTCCTCACCAAATTACCTCTTATATATGTGGGTGTGGGTGTGGGTGTGGGTGTGGGTATGCATATGTAGTGGATGGTTCTAGGCAGGACACAGTTTTTTTGCAAAACACGCAGAAAAAAAAAATGGCTGAGATGTAATGTTTATTAATCTCTCCTGAAATTCAATAAAATAGTATCCGGACAGATTTCATTTGTATATAGAACCTACACATGTGTAAGTAATGTGTATTACTTACACATGTGTAGATATACAGTTGAACGCATAAAAAAAGATATATAGTTTTATGGGTTTTTATATACAAAACATACACGTTTGTACTTAAGAAGTGAAAAAAATTTAAAATATGACCATTGATGAAAGTATTAGATGATTTAGGTTTATTCTTTTTGTTCTTGCATAATTTAGTGTATTTTAATGAACCCCACTCTGTCTTTGTCTATATTTATATACATATATTACACACACACACATATATATATATACACACACCCCCACATATTATATACTCACACACATCTATACTTACTGTATTATAAAGCATTTGGGAAGGGCATGTTAAGAGTTTCTTGAGTTGAAGAGTTTTAAAACCTTTTATATTCATATAGTGCAATACTTAAAGCATTTACTTAAGTAATTACCACTTTTTAAAGGGGTAAAATGGTCTTTTAGTCACTAGCCCACTACATTCAATCCGTATCTAATGTCATAAGTTTTATTTATGTTTTATACTTATTATTAATCTGTATTTAATGACATAAGTTTTATTCATTGGAAATCGCGCTGGGCCGCTGGCACTCCTCTATACCTTAATTCATATTTAATGACATTAATTTTATTATTCACGATAATAATAATAATGATAATAATAATAATAATAATGGGCTTGCACAGGCTGGATTAGATGCAACACAAGTTATCCCGTCACGTAATGCGGGTATTCATGCTAGTGTGTGTATACACACACACATGTGGTGCTTGATTTAGCTTCACAGTTTGCTCAAATATTCTTTTAGTTTTTGTGGTATGGATGATTGTGGCGGTAGAGTTAGGGGGTGTTTGGATGTGCATGCTCAATATGATTAGTTAATCAGATAATATGGTGATTAAAGGTAGGGACAGTTAGATATTGTTCATTTATATCAGTAACTCTCTCACCTAATTATAATCATGCTGTAATGAAGTTGCAATAATGTGTTTAAACACAAGTGACACCAAAGTGAGATAGCTTCTTATTTTGTTGGATATAGGGGTGCTTTCTTGGTTATACGCCTTTCTGATAGTCAACTTGATCTTTAAGTGACACACAATCGTTCAAGTAGTATTATTATATTTAATAGGCCTGGAAAATGGGTCGGGTTGGCAGTTACGGGTTAGAATGGGGTCAGCTCAAAATGGGTTGCATGCTTAAACATGATTGTATTAGACTATTATTTCACTAGGACACCAACATAATCTATTACATGTTTCCTTGACACAGCTTGCTGCTCAATTTTTAAGGGAGAAAAAGAAGTGTGTAGAAAGTGATGTTTCCATGATGCCAGCCGAGACTGATGACAGTTCTGATTCTATTGTGCCTTCTCTTTACGTGGGTCAATTTGCTCGACTACTTGACCTCGGGGAGACATCTGTTATGCAACTGTATGTAAAAAAGTTTTCTATTGATTATATTATTTATTTTAAATATTTTACATATTATTCTTTTGATGTTCTTTCAGAATCACAGACGAAGATTACACCCTCTTCGTTCTTATTGCTGAAAAGAAGAAATTAGGGGACTCCACTGAAACCATTGCATTACTGAAAAAAGCATATGAAGCATACGGTAAATCAAAATCTCAAAGAGCAGCTTCTTTTTGCATGCTTTTAATAGCAAAAGAATATTTCGTCACAGGCGATTATACCAATTCGAAACACCATTTTGATAAACTTGCAAGTCTATACAGACAAGAGAGTTGGGTCACTTTACTATGGGAGGTACTCAGTTATCTTCGCGAGTGCTCATGAAAACTCGGTTCAGCTCAAGATTTCATCTCATATTCACTTGAAATGGCCGCATTACCAATTTTATCCATTTCTAGTCTTCAAGAATTTAAGGATTGTGGGCCTGGCGGTTCCCCGAGCCTACAACAAGTGGAAAATATACACAAAGAAGTGTTTGCAGTTGTTAGAGAAGAAACAACTAATGAAGAAGAAGAAACAAGTGGTATAAAAGTAGACAGTGATCACCCGCTTCATCTTGAAATTGATCTCGTGAGTCCCCTCAGAGTGGCTCTATTGACATCGGTAGCTTTTCATGAACAAATTGTTAAGCCACACGCGCCTACTTTAATTACATTGTCACTTTTATCACAACTGCCATCTCCGGTTGAAATAGATCAGTTAGAGATCCAGTTTAATCAATCTGAGTGCAATTTTATAATTGTGAATGCTCAAAGGCGCGAGTCGTCATCAATCTCCAATATCCATCCTGATCGCAGAGTCGAGACTGTTCCTGTGATTCAACTTTTTACAAACAAATGGCTTCGATTAACGTATGATATCAAGTCAGGTATGACATAGGCACTTCAGTTCACCCAGTCTAAGAGTTTATTACAGGTGTCAATTTTGACCCGTTTACTTATAAAAATGGGTCAAAATTGCTAAAAGGGGAACGTGAGATGGGTTGAAAATTCATCTAAAGTTTACTTCAATTGGTGTGCATAAAACCAAAAAAAAAAAACAAACCGAAACAAAAACCAATGATTAAGTTTTATGTTCCCTTAGTGTAATAAAAACTGAATCCAAGCGAATTTAAAGATTTTCGTTTTTTATTTTTATTTGAAGTAATTTATAAGAATTTAGCAAGTAGTGTAGTCATAAGCGGTGGCCCAGTGGCAGAGACAAAGTCTCTTTAGCACCCAAAGACCCTTGGTTCGAGTCCTGGAAAGTAAAATAATTTTGCCGTAAAAAAGTTAAATCGTGCAACCCCAAATTTTCTAGCAAAATTTATAATAATCATTAGTTATTAATTTTTAAAGATAATATTGGCCAAAATTCATTATTTTTGAAGCCATATTTATTTTTGGCCCAAAATTCATTATTTTGGCCATATATATTTTGGGGCCTTATTATTTTCAAGTTTAAATGTCAAAACCGGAAATGCTGAAACCAAGTCAAACCCCAACCGAAAAACACGATACTGAATGGTTTACAAAAACCCAAAAATCAAAATTTCGGGTGTTGGTTCGGTTTGAGCCAAAATTAGACCCAAACCAATCCCTACTTTTGAAAATGGGTCAAAATTGTTTTGTTTTGTTAACTGAGTGTTATATTTGATGGTGCAGTAAATAGTGGAAAACTGGAATGCACATATGTAATTGCTCGAATCGGCCCCCACTTTAGCATATGTTGTGGTGCTGAAAGTCCTGCAAATATGAATGATTTACCTATGTGGAAAAATGAGGAGCGTTTTGAAGCTTCCCCAACCAAGGATCCTGCTATTGCGTTCTCGGGTATGAAGGTTACCCAAGTCGAAGAACCGGATCCACAAGTTGACCTTAAATTAGAGTCAACCGGGCCCGCTTTAGTTGGAGAAAACTTCTTGTTACCCGTGACTCTGACCTCCAAGGGCCATTCGGTTGAGTCGGGTGAGTTAAAAATCAATCTGGTTGACACCCGAGGTGTTGGTTTGCTCAGTCCACGAGAGGCTGAACATTCATCGTCTTCTGATAATCTTCATGTTGAGCTTCTTGGCGTATTATGTGATCCCACCCAAGATAATAACAGTGATGATAATATCAGGAAAGTTCAACAGTCATTTGGATTGGTTTCGGTCCCGTTTCTAAACGTCGGTGATTCGTGGTCATGCAATCTGGAGATCCAATGGCATCATCCTAAACCGATCATGCTATACGTGTCACTCGGGTATTCTCCAAGCAGTGGGGCCCCTAAAATTTATATTCATAAAAGCCTGCAAATTGAAGGAAAAACCCCGGTTGTTATTAGCCACCGCCTTATGCTACCCTTCCGGCGGGACCCGTTGTTGCTCTCGAGGCTTAAACGTGCTCCCGAATCTGGTCAAACAGGATCACTTCCGGTCAACGAAACGAGCATACTTGTTGTTAATGCGACTAACTGCACCGAGGTCCCGTTGAGATTACTTTCCATGTCTGTAACCGATGACGATGCTACTTCTAAAAACAAAGCTAAAACCACGTGCACAATACTCTCAGGAATTGACACCGATCCCACGCTTCTCGTCCTAGGGGAAGAATTCAAGAAAGTTTTTACCGTGAAACCTGAGTTAAACGTTTCAAAACTTAACTTGGGAAGCGTGTGTTTAAGATGGAGACGGGATAACGAATCATCGAAAGAGGTTGTTACAAAACAAAGCTTACCTGATGTGAACCTAGAATTTCCTCCATTAATAATTACTATGGAGTGTCCACCTCACGGGGTTCTTGGTGAACCGTTCACATACTTTGCTCGGGTTAAGAACCAAACAAAACTGCTGCAAGAGGTTAAGTTCTCGTTATCAGATTCACAAAGCTTCGTGTTGTCTGGGTCCCACAACAACACGACTTTTGTTCTACCATTATCAGAATATATTCTAGGTTATAAGCTCGTGCCCCTAAGTTCAGGTTCTCTACAGCTTCCAAGGGTTACAATTACCTCTGTTCGGTATTCAGCTGGATTTCAACCGACAACTGCTGCATATACTATTTTTATCTTCTCTTCAAAACCGCAATTTCAGTTATCTGAGCCCGAGAAGAAGTCCAATCCAGCTGACCAGGTTCCTCAACAGATTCCTGCTTGATGCTAGTTCTTGAACTTAGTTATTTTTACATACTGCTGAATTCACAAGTAGCTGCTCGGGATTTGTGTGGCCGGGTTGTTAGTGTTCATGGTTTGGCTTGTAAGTACACTATATATTTGTTTAACTCAATTTTGCAATTAGCCATGATTATGTGAATGTAGCTTTTTAGGCTTCGTGGAGGTTGGCTTTGTATCCAAAACCTCATTTGTTTCTAATAATGGAACTTGGTTGGTTTATACAAATTTTAAATATCAAATTGGGTATGTATTTTTTATTGTTATGTTCTATGCAAAAAAACATTCAAAACATTAACAAGAAATGCTAAATGGATTGATAGATTATTGTTAGTTGGTTGATGTTTTAGAAAAGAGAATTGTAAGCATGAAGCTTGCCAACTGAAGTTTTGGTTCAAAAGCCTTTGAATAAAATAATGTATTTTTGAGTTTTCTGTTCAAAAGTCTTTGAATAAAATCATGTTTTTAAGAAAATCATGTTGTAATGAAATTATAAAATGTAACCAACTTTCTCTTCTCTTGCTTTGCTTTTAACATTGAGATGGTTATTTGATTATGTTTTCAAATAACCACTCAAGAAAAGATTTATTGTATTATTATGTGTTGTTTTTCAAGTATAAAAGATGAGTGGAAGACTGGAGTGTTGGAAGGAAAATAAGTAGTGGGAGAGATGCCAAAGATTTGGCACACCGTTGACCAACTAAGAGTGAAGCACATTTGCTCAAAAGTGCTTTTCAAATGGAACCACCACTTGTCCATTTAATGATTTAAAGAACCTTTTGACTAATTTTGTTAATAATTTGTTTTGAATATCGACTCCTTTATAAGAAAAACTTAAATTTAACAAAATCATGTGACTTTTTATGAATAAATTAAAGAGTGATGTTATTATTAGTCTTCTATAATTTTCGGTTTTGACAAAATATATGCCTTCATACTGTTGTTTGGATTCTTAGTATTGATTTCATCTTGAAATCGCGTCAAGTGATTGGACAGTCCTCAATGAACGCATGTTCCATGGTGTCAAACATGATCGTCTGGTTTTACTTGAACCCCAATACTTGCATGCACCATGGATGATCGATGCATTCATATTGACCACTGATCCTTTTTCAACATAAACTCCTTGGTTTTGAGATAGTATCATTTGCAGTCAATCTGTGGCACTGGATATCAGCATTGACGTTTACGCAATTCTGTTATGATCACTTTAAGTGATGAGTTTTTGGAAGATTGAAATATGAGCATGCGAATAGTTTTAAGTGACATTTAACTCATGTTATAAGTTTTCATATCATCAGAATGGGTGACTTATACTTACAATTGAGTATTGTTTTTATTTGGGTCTTTAAAATACTAAATGATTATTGTGCTTGAAACAAACAGGCAGGTTTATCTTATATACAATACCCTGCAACCCCTTTCAGTTTAACATATGTACATGTATGAAAGTTGTATCTAATCTTTCATGTATACATCAATCTTCATGTTTCTCATGGGCACAACTAGGAACCGCCTCCATCTGGTGACCATTCTGGAGTGTCTGCAACCGACACTCTCCGTGTGCTTCTAAATCCGCTAACTGATAAATCATTTCCATTAACACTTGCACGTGACATAGCTTCTTTAAGCCTTCTCTGGGACCGAGCTTTAACCGACTCATGTTTTTCATCAACAAACGAAATGAAGGTTCTAAGACGCCTTGATTTGGGGCTCGGTGTAGATGGCTCAAGAAGATCGGGTTTGTGTTTAGCATACTGGTGTATAATGAGCCCCAAGTATACCAGAAAAGCAATAAAACAAGCTAACCCACATATCAAAAACAGGCCTTTGAAGCTCTTAAGCTCAAGCCGGTCAACTGCATACTTTGCTCCTTGTGAACTACAAGCACTTCGCATTAGCCACTTGTCGTGGATCCTTTGTAACACACCGTTTTCTGACAGTTTAAGGATGGCGGTTGATATATCTACTGCAAGTTGAGAGTCCCGAGGAAAAGCCTAGAAGAAATCAATGTTTAACGAAAGTTAAGCTCACTAACTTTGACTAAAGACATCAAGTCAAAAACAAAATAATTATCACTTGAATGCCAACATGAAGTCTTAGCCCAAAACCGAAAAGTGTTGTTTTGGGTTTTTGAAAACTGTTCAGTTATGTCTTTTCGGTTTTTGGGTTTCACAATGGGTACGGTTCGGTTCCGGTTTTACCATTTGGGATTGAAAATTTTGGTCCCAAAAAAACCCCAAAATAATGAATTCGGGCCTGTAACTTTGGGCCAAGTTTTTTTTGTTAATCAGTGATTAATTGATTAGTACACATTTCGATCTAAAACTTTTGGACAAACATTTATTAATTTCTTATAAACTACTTAAAATCGGTTTTCCCGGTTCCAATCCATACGGTTTTTGGTGAATAGCATGGCCAAAACTGAACCAAAAATCGCTTTTTAAACAGAAACCCAAACCATTGGTTTTTATATTGGGTTTGGTTATTTCGGTTACGTACAAGCCCCTAGTCAGACGATATTTTCACTTACAAATCCCCATCCATTTTTGGTAAATTCTGGACCGACAATGCTGAACTGGCAGCGGGTGGATAAAAACAGTTCAATGTACGGTCGTTCATCAACAACCGCAGCAACACCGCCATTATTGGGACCATCATTCAAGGCTTTTTCATAGTCTTCTGGCAAGTTAAGAGGAACAAGTCTACTTTCAGAAATGCCAAGTTCTTCAACCAGATAGTTTCTCACAAAAGAACTTTGTTGGTAGCCAATGGGATCTTTGTTTAACATTAAACTATTAATCCCTTCAATAGGCGAAGAAAGCTTCTGTACAGTCAAGATTGATGTGAGGCTTGCAGTGTAACTGGACGCGATTATTAGGACCACGAATAACCACATGATTAGTACGAGTCGACCAAGAGTGCTCATCATGTTCTGTTCTGCATTAACCATGGATAACTAATATCATACAGTATATAAGTAAAGCATTAACTTAAAGTAAATTCATGCAAGCACTCTCACGATTCTTTGATTTTCAAAGTCAACATGGCTTCTGCATCCAATCAAAACCAATATGATTATGATGATCAAAACCCACTTATAACCGGGTCGTGTTCAGGTTGACCAGATTAACCCGTGTAATTGAACTGGTCGACCTGCTAACACGTTTAACACATCTACAACTTTATTACAACCCATTCGATTCATTAAGATAAGTGGGTGTTAAATGGCCATGTTCAGATACATGAAATGGTCGACCTGCTAACCCGTTTAACCATTTATTACAACCCTCCCACCCGTTTAACCTGTCCACAACTTGATTACAGCCTGTTTGACTCATTTGAATAAATGGGCTAAACGGGGGGCTACATGATTTTAAGTGTGTTCGAGTTACGGTTGATGCATTTGACATGAATAATATATGGGTCATGTTCCTATTTAATGATTCAACCATCCAACCCACCAACCGAAGATCGTAAAGAGTAACTTACTATGAGAGAAATATAAGGTCGAAAAGCTAAACCTGCCAAGAACAAAGTACAAACCGTTAGTGACAAAGTAACATACTATGTAGAATACATGCCAATTTTGACCCGTTTATCTATAATGAGGTTATGGTTAGTCATCATTTCTCTCTCTAAAGAGTCAAACAGGGTCAAAAGTCACCCAAATCTGCATGTTCAGACCCACCCATTTTGTCACCTTTAATACTAGGCATCATATTGAATATCATACACAATTACCATAGAGTTGTGATGATTTGCTGCATAGGCGGGCCACGAAACTCATCGTTTATACGATGTTCTAGAATCCAAACAATCGCTCCCACAATAAAAAAAAAGACCCCAGTAACACACCACAATTTTGCACTAAAAGGCCTGAGAAAAGCCCATATTCCAGAGTTTAGCCTCCTCACCGGTGCCACCACAACGAGCCCGGACTCCGTATACGGCTGGGTAAAATCAGCCATTTGTGTCCGGTTAGTAATGATGGCAACATCTCCCACAACAGCATCATAGACCTACAGTAATTAATGAAAAAATCCACATATTTAACAGCTTTAATTGAAAGGAATCAGAGGGGTAAATGGGTCAACTTGGGTTATGTACACACCAGCACTTATTAGCTCACAAGATGGGTAATGTTTGGGTCATGATAGCCATCTCCATATGAATAGAACTTATACGGGACCGCATACGGTAACAGGTTTATTGCAGAAGTAAACACATCAATGCAGTATCCTTTGTACATATCAGTTCCCTTAACTTCTTCAACAAACTCACTAAAACTAACTTGTTTTGGAACACCAACTTTCAACTGATTTCCATTATGTGGAAAAACCCATCCGCGTGGCTTTATAACCGTTTCACCAGGCCATATTACACTACGCAACAGCTCAGATGAACCGGTTCTGGTTCGGTTCGGGACTGTGTCGGGACGGGTAGTTGAGAGTCGTGATGAGTTTGACCAATACCCGACTCTTCTAAACCCGGTACCAATCACATTAATAACTTCAAAAGCGGGAAAAATCAGATTTTTATCAGAAGTGAACTCGATTGGACCCGCGATTCCATTCATTTTGACCTGTAAGATGTTGTTAAGCAACAACTTCCCTTCGTTAAAGATTCTTAACGAATCAAGATTCAAGAATCCGCCCCCTGAATGTGAATCCTTCAATTCAGGATCTTTTGAAAAGGAAATGCTTCCATTTTGATTAAAGAAGCTGTCAAGGGCACGAGCAAGCAACCAAATGGTATCGTACGCGTATAAAGAATATGTACTCAAACCCAACGTGGTCATGTTTGCCCACTCGTTTGCAAACTTGGTTTTAAGTTGTGAATCTTTTATATAAGATCTAAGTGTAATAACTCCTTGCATTGCAGAAAAGAACTTTGTAGGGTTTGCCAACGAGTTTATATGAATATCTATAATAGTAGAGAGCCAATCTGTTGTGATCCAAACATACCCATTATCCATCATGTGAAGATCCTTAGCAGCTTTAAGTATATCTAAGCCCCATTTAGCATAAGTATGAACAACAATAACCCTAGATTCCATCAAAGCAACTTGAAGCAATGCATCTCTTATGTCTGCACGTGTTGCTTCGGGTTTGATAGGGGCTTTATGGGAAATCTTACACCTTTTAGCAGATAATTGGTCTGCTAACGAAGTTATTCCATTCCTACCATGATCATCGTCTATGTAAATGGCAACAAGTTGCTTCCACTCATAATATCCCACTATGTCGACTATTGCAGCCATTTGGAAAGCATCACTGTGAGTTGTTCTGACAAAGAACGGGTATTGATGCGAGGATAACGTGGGTGCTGTGAACGATAGTAGTGGGACTTGAAGCTTGTCCACAACATGAGAGATCATGTGAGCTAAGACCGATGTTTGGGGTCCGATTAACGCCACACTTTCAGTCTCCATGAATTGTAAAGCTGTTGCAAAGCAGATCATAATTTGATGAGTAATACATAATACAATATATAAGCAACTGTTTAAAAGTAAGACATATATTAATATACCTTCCATAATACTGAGAAAGCCACTAAAGTTGGAGTCATGAATGGTCAGTTTGAGTTTGGTGGCATTAAGAATAGTTGGATCATTGTTCACATTTTCTATAGCAGCCTCTAAACCGATCTTGGCAACCTTCCCAATGATCGAATCGAGGGTCAAAATGGATCCGATATTTACTACATCCGGTCTTGAAGGTATACTGGCATTTCTTGTAATCTGAAACTGAGTTTCACTATAAGTCTATGATCAGAAAAATAAAATAATAATTGATAAAAAGATAAAACTTTTTTAACCTGAGATTGTGGTGCTGCATAAGTCCGGTGGTTAATGAAACATCCATTGAAGAAAGCTATGAAAAGCAACAACCCCCAAAGTGTATTCATGTCTTTAAAACCCTAATCAGAACCTAAATTTCAAAAAATGATGAGGAGGGTGAAAGCCGTTGGAGTTGAATACAGTCAAATATTTATTTGAATAAATTAAATAAGTGGGTGTAGTTATAGGAAAACCTGGTTGAGTAATAAAGTCAAACACCTTGTGATCAACTTCAAATGATGAAGATCAAAGTATTTAAAACCCATCAGCCTAGTCAGCGCATAGGGAAAAAGGGCAACCATAAACAAAAGTTGAGAAGGAGAGATTCGAAGGCAAGGCTCTCAGGTTTAGGTTTGAATTCGATCTCAAGTGGGTATGTATTATTTTTAGATTTTGACGATGAGCAGACTATGTTTAGCAATGAGCTTTTTTAAAAGATTCAATCTTTAAGTTTTTAAAAAAAACTCATATTTATTAAAAAAGCTTTGTTTTGGTTAGAGTAGCTTCAAGCTTTTTTAGATAAATTAGTTGTGGCTCAATGGTAGAGCACTCACTTTACTAGTGAGAGGTAGGGGTTCAAACCTCACTACCATCAATTTATATTGGAGATATGAGGGATGATCATGGCTTGTCATAGTTCGAGTCCTGATCTCACCCGGTTTTATCGGCTCCTCGCTGTCGTGCCATTTGGCGGGCGTGGGGGTCGGGTTTTATCCGGTGAATCCCTCAATAGGTGGACCGCTAGTGGCTTCGTCCGTCCGAACTAGTGGCCGGCTCGGGCTACCTTTAGCCAATGGGGGCCGCGTACGGAATACCCGGCGTTACTTAGTTGGTCGTTAAAAAAAAAGCTTCAAGCTTTTAGATTGGTAGAAAAAACTCCATATTTGAACACTAGTATTGGTAGCGTTTGAGAAAAAGTAGCTACAAACTTTTACATTTGAATTTACAAGTTTGGTACTTGAACTTCTATCAACTTTTGTTAATTTATATAATAGTTACACATTCAACCCTTATTCAAAACTAACTACCTCACGACTTTTTTAGACTTCATAACTTTTTCACACGTTAATAACTTTTTAAACAAATTGCATCATAAAAACGAGCATTTTATTCTCTTTAATTTGAGTATGATATTGTTATACTTTTTTAACTTTACAAAATTAACATACTACGTGATTATCGATTAGAATCAGTAACAAGTCGAGTCAGGTGAACTCGAGTCATGTGTAAGACCAAATTAGGAATCGAGTCAGATGAACTTGAGTCATGTGTAAGACCAAATTAGGGCCAGAACGAGTCGATACAAAAAGGGTTAAATTAGTTCGGTCGTGTCGGTACGCTTTTGAGTCGAAAGGGGTCAGGTCAGAACATGTTTCAGATTAGAACAGTGCCTGTTCAGAGAGGGATTCATATCAAAATAGGTTGGTTTAAAAAATTATCTATTTGAAATTACTGTATATTTCAGCTTTGTTTCTTGATTTTCGCCATAAGTTACACGCTTACTGCATTTCTATGAATTACACGTCTACATTCAGGTTATGTATGCAATGTCATCAGGTGAATCATGTACCGGCACTGATTATGTGGTTGATGTTAGGTTGTGCGCCCAGTCCGTCGCACCACGCGGGCATCCAACTATTTTTATTAAAAGCTTCTGCTACTCTGCCAAACACCTAAAAAATTTAAAACGGTACAGCTAACAGCTACCAGCTTCCAGCCTTCAGCTACCAGCTTACAGCTAACAGCACCAGCTAGTTTTGTCAAACATACCCCGAGTCCCATTAAGGCAAAATTTCAAAAAAAAAAAACCAACATACTTTCTATTATGTCTCATAAAAGTCCCTTAACAATATTTTTGCACTTTAATATCCCTCTATATGTTAAATTTGAACAAATATAACATATATAACTTATGAATACACGTTTTTTTTTCTTAGGAAAAGATTCCTTTTGTCATCAATGGTTTGTGTTTCCATTATGTATAAACACTTATAAAAACATTTTTTTAATCAATCAATCAAATTGTTTTGTAATCCATTTTGATGTCTTATATTCGACGGTACACAAATAATTTGCTCACACATCAAAATAGGATTCTTGTTTATAGGAAAACATTTTTAAAGAATATTCTATATTGATTCAATAGCATATATATATATATACAACAAAATTTCTATATTATATAATCAACTTGAAATTCAGCAACCAACTTTGACTTATGGATAAGATAGGTGTCGGTACCGTACGGTACCGGTACCGAAAATCCCGGTCCCAAACTTCATAAATTCTTGATACCAGTACCGGTTCTGAAATATTCGGTTCGGTACCAATACGGGACCTTAAAGATAAAAATTCGAGAATTACTGACACCTATACCATACCGGTCCCGAAACTCAAAATTTTGGTACCGGTTCAGTATTGATGGTACCAAATCATTACCGATTTATGTAGCGGTAACGGTACCAAATTTGTTCATCCTTACTTTGACTGATTGCTAACAAAGATGAAGAGAAAACATGTAAAAAACCAATTGTAAATTGTTTTCATAAGTTATGTTATATTTGTGTTTAAATTTAACATGTGCAGTGACTTTTACGTGTAAAATATTATTGAGAGGGACAACCGGGTTTTATTTATTGATAATTAAAATAAACAATGAATTGAGTGGTTGAGGGCACGTGATAAATTAATTAAGCATTTACTAATAAAATGCGTGGAAAATTCAACTTCTAAAACCTCATCGAATCTTTCATTGAATTTGATAAGACTACTTTTTTTAACGACAAATTTCTTGTGTTTTAGGTTTTCGGATTTTTTAAATTTGGAGAGCTTTGTTGTCCTATTCTAGCCAAACTATGTTGTTTTAATCAGACCCACACTAGTTTCAGAATTTGGCTTGGGCATTCCCCCGGAAAACTATACTATCGGCTGCCACTTTATAGTCATTGTGTCGTCACAAAAGCATACATCTCTAGTGTAATGCACGATGAGACGAAAACCCAGTTGGGTTCGGGACTCGAACTGACAACTTTACACAAGACATAGCTCAAATATTTCATTGCATAATTCACTAAAAATGATACATGTGTGGATCAAACTTGAGTCTTCGTTGGAAAACCCAAGACTCCTATCACTAGACCGCAAGTGGTGGATTGAATTTGATAAGACTGATAGAAGCGTGTATTGAATATTTATAAATATTAGTCAAATAAAAATAGATGAAAATTTTAATGGACACAAGGCTCTGAGCTTTCTTTGGTTTTCAAATAGGTCCACCTCTAATTCGTTCTACTGGTTAGATTAATGTAATTTTAACCTTGGATCATGCATAATGGGGTGCTACCCCATCCCATGGAGCCCCCATAGCACCAGATCCCCCCCTCACCCCCCTTTTCTCGCGGCTATGGAGCGTGGGGGGGGATGCTTCCCACATAGAGCCGTTATAAAGAAATGGGTGGAAGGTGATTGGTAGGCTTGTTATTTTATTATTATTATTTTTGATAAAGTATAATTATAAAATAATATAGCAATGATTTGAATGTGGTCCATCCACTACTCATTTTAGTCAAAAAAAAAAACCAATGACGTGGCGCCGCATAACGCTCCCATAGGGGCTTCATTCACTAAACATGTATGTAATTATGTTGTATTTGTGTTTGTTTGTCTTGCCTTTCTGTCCGTTTCTAATAAAGTGTACCCTTTTTAAAAAAAACGAAGAAAAATTGGTCAAATAAGGCAAAATATGAACTTGACATATTTCATGAACGGACACCATTCGTGGGCTAAGCCACCCCATCAATTTCAAGAGTGACCATTGAGCCTCCACCAATCTCCAATAATGCGAGAATGAACTAGTAGTATAGATTTATTTAGTTTTCAATCATTTGTATAACTAAGTAACAACAAAATAACAAAGTTTTTTTTATTTACATTACATGATAAAACATCACTTTAGTCTTTACCTATACGAAAAATATAATTTTGCACAAAATAATTTAGACATTTTCGTTGTGTTTTCAACAATGCGTATTAACACATTGGGTCACTACGAGCCTTTATTGTTACAATACAATGAAAACGGCTTAAGAATTTTGTGATAGACCATCAGTTCATGTTTTTAGTATATCTTACGTAATTTTAAATACAAGTTTTATTATAGTTGTACAACTATATATATAATTTGCATTATTCGTTCGTAATTATTTAATATCATTGCGTCTAATGACGCATACAAATTTTGATTGTTTTGTTTGTTGATTGGTATTTTAAATTTTTTACCGAATGAGTGGGGACAATCATTTAACGATATAATGCAAGTGGAGAACCTACTCCAATATCGTTTTGTTTTTTCATCTACCAGCTAGAGGTAGACTTTTGTCGGCAAATTAAATATGACAACATATTGTTATTCATATTTGCAAAATTAATATTAATAATTCGCTTTTCATATTTCATATCGTGGTAATTTAAGGATCCAAAATTTCACTTCATAATAACTTAGGTTTTATAGTTAATTTTTTTAACGGCCATGTATTATAAACAGCGTGCCTAATGTTCGGCCCAAAACGTAATCAGAACACGAATCCAACAAAAAAAATACATAAAAGTACAAATAATTTACATATTTATCAAGATATTAGATCTAGTTTTTAACCAAAGAGAAGTATATTCCTTAATCATCTTCGATATTACAACTTCTCTGACATGCTTATTGTTGAATAACACCCTGTTCCTAGTCCAAATGTTCCCAAAGTTACAATCTTATATAAGATTTCAAAAGCTAGAAATTACGTCAAAATGTGTACAATTTCTATGCAATTTGGTCATTTTGTTAGAATCAAACTATTATAGTTTACCTCACAACCAAAAAAAAATATGTTTATTTTGTTCTACAATCATATCCACTAAAATATTTCGTCTATTTCAATTAAAGAGTTTAAAACAATTTATTAATATTAATCCCATCAAATTTCGTTATGCACGTCATCTTTTCGCCTAAATATATGGTGTATCAATTGTTTTGATATAAATATATAAAATTAACAGCAGTTTACTTATTTCACTATTATGTTGTTGTTCTATAGCCGGGAAAGCAATATTTCTATTCATTTTAAATAGAATGATTGCATTAATCTCACTCTATCTTATTGATAGTTTTTGTTATTTATGAGATTTACTGGGTATGATAGTGATTGTTGTACGTAAAATTGAAGCATATCTAAATAAGTATCAAATTAAATTTATTATTTATAGTTCTCCGTAAATGGAAATGATAATGTTTTCAAATTTTTATGATATGGTGGAAGGATATATATATATTTTTTATAAGGTGTGGGTGGCACTTAAAAACTTTGTATCGGATGGGAATATGGGATGTTGGCATGCCTAAAACAATTATCGAAGCTCAAGCATATTTCATATTCAAAAGTTAAACTTTGTATCGGTTCAATTATTACCCATAACCATAACTATATTATAAATAAACACGTTCACTCAAATAAACTAATAGATTATTTAGAATAAAAATGCATTGAAACAACACTAAATGTAGAATATTTGGATACTACGTTCAAGTACATATAAACCAACAATCCAATATTATATAGGGTAACAATTCAATATTATATAGGGTAAAGCTAAAATAAAAAGTGAGACAAAAATAAAAAAGTGTGAGAAGAATTTGTGACAAAAAATACTCTTAAAAATAAATTAAAAAAATAGAAAAATCATAACTCAAAATTTAAATAAAAAATGAAAAAAATTTAAAAACTAAAATGTTTCCGCCATAATTCTCGTTCAAAAAATAAAATACAAAAAAATTAACGAAAAGACACAATGTCGAGATTGATGCTAGACTGTTGCTATTTAGTAAAAAAAAACATTTATAATCAAGTCCTAATCACCTTAAGCAAGCTAGGGTAAGTAAGGTGTCGAACCACGAGGAGTATGTGGGCAGTGTAACATGTAACCAATTTCTAGTTATGAAGTTACAGTTATGAGTGCTGATCACACTAGCAAGAGATTTAGTTTTTAAAAGTTCATGACCGGGATTGGAATCATGTTTCGACGTTTACTAACAACTGATTCAACTCTTTAATGTACTGAGCGGAAATCCGTACAAGATGAAAAATACGATAGATATCTCGTTTAAGCGCCAATATTACTGATAATAGCGAAATACAAAAGATATGACAACTACGCACATGAGCTTGCTAGACCAGAAAATATAACAATGAAATAAATGATCCAGAAGCTTACCTATGAAACTAAACTAACAACCTGTTTATAAAGCATCAACAACACACATATAAGTCCAAGCCATCTATATATGTCCAGCGTATAACTCATCAACGTATAAGTTCATATACGAAAACAGTTTGCCAACAACGTATATGTACAAAATCCAACAATATAATACGTATAAGATACTTATACGGATGCTATCATCATGTCAACATATACGCTGATCATGTTCTTCGCAAAACTCGTTTCTACGTTTGTTAACACTACTATCAACCGACCACTAACAAGACGAAAGCGAAAGACGTTTCGTGTACTAACGGTTTTAATATCAAACAAGTAAACAAAGCAAGTTTTAATCAATAAACAAGACAAATCACACCTGGGTTTCAATCAAGTAAATAAACAATAATCTCATGTCACTTTACATACTAATCATCACCGATCAAATCAGATTGACTAACTAGGCAAACCTTAGGCATTAACAATCGCTAACACACGGCACTGGTTATCAAACAATCCCTGCGAGTGTGACCCAACTAAGGGCAATTGTATGTTTCATCATATTCAAACTAGTCAAAACAACTCTATAAGCAATTATCATAGCAACTTGCAAACTAATCATTTTGATCGAAATAAACCTAAACGTCTAAGTGCACAGTAACAACAAACATCAGTACTCATAGATTAATCAAAGATAATTACAAAACATTCGTTCTTAAAAACTGTAAAATACAACACTCTACATCTCGGGTATGATTCGAGAAGACTAGCCGAGCATCGTCATCGATAGGTCTTCAATTATGATGAGGAAGACCATTAGGATTGATCAAGAGATGATTGTTGGCCCTAGAATTCACCTAAAATCTCCTAACTGCTGAAAGTCGTAATAATGGTTTAGGGTTTGTAAAATAGAAGATATATGTTAAAACTCGTTTTTTATGTCCATCACGATACGCGATGGACATATACCCATCTATTCGCGTACAACGACCAAAGATAACTTCATATTCGGATTCCTCTCGCCTAGAAACCCAAAATTCATATATCATGGTTCCTGTAACTCATTTTCTAGCCTAGGATATGCTCGTTTTACTTCTTGGTCGCGTTTTGTCAACCCATCCTGTTCAGTTTTAGCATCGGCTAATGATTTCTCATCCATACTCTTCCCGAATCCTTCTAACACTTCCTGAGACTATAAATCATGCCCAATTTAGTACATGTATCCAATTTAGTATCTTTAACGATCAATGACCTGAAATACAAAAGCACATATGAAGTACCAAACTTCTAACCATAAACTCAATATAATACACAATTAACACAAGAATATATATATACAACTTAACCGACCATTACATCCCCACACTTATCCTTTGCTTGCCCTCAAGCAAACTCTAAAGTAAACATCAACCTCCATCAAATGTATGTCAATTATCGTCATTAATACTAGTAAGAATATTTAAGGTCATACCCAGTTTCCCAGACTGACACTTTCTAGATTGACAACCTACAAATATAATTAAATGATGCTGTACAAACAATATAGTCACCCAGACGGGTGTACTTTGTTTTCGGTCAAGGCATACATGTTCATACCCCTCACACTATCAACACTCCTCTCGGGTTAATATATGGACTAGCAAAAGATGTGCTAGTATATGTTTATGCCCTCAAATACCATATATGAACCACAACTTAATAAGCTTGCAGGCCAGTCATATCTCTACCCATTACCCACCGGTTGCATAAAGACTCGGACTAAGGTTTTGCCGAGGCTTAGGTTTGGGGGCGAATTAGGCATATTTAGTGACCAAGGTGGATGAAACCCAGTTTTACAAATAGACGATTAAATAATCCAATACAAACGAACTGCTATTTACAATGACTGAACATTAACTGATAACTTCTTTTTGACTTTTTGCTTATTTTTTATACTAAAACACTGAAACAAATATACGCAACTATGACATTCACATATTTACAACTCTTCTGACTATATACAGCCCGATAACGAACTGAATTTCATCACACATGGTTAAAATAAAATAAAGGTCAAGGCTAAAATGATGTGTAATGTCCGGTTTAGCACGTGGAGAGGAATAAGGTTCAAATGGGATCTTAGGGGATAATGTCGGGTTAAGAATTTTATTTATTGAGGAAATATATGTACGGGTTTTCTAAAGTCCTAATCTCCATTCAGGTGGTGGTATTAAGATCTCGATAAACATATGACAAGCAAGTTCTAATTCTGTGAAACATACTGGTTTCCCTCAATAAATGATAAGACATGTTTTATATTTATTATATAATATGTGTATTAAGTATAGGGGCAATCTCACAATATGTCTAGAATTATGGGCTGCCAATATGAAACATGTATACCCGTCCTCTTGACTCGTTATCCCCGCCTTAACGATCCCATTTTCAACTTCTCTGTTTATTTTTGAAAAAAATTGTTAGGAAAACTATCAAGAAGCTGAAAAACCAACAATGACCAGAAACCTATAACTTGGTATTAATGACAATAATTATCAATTAACAACTTTGGTTTCCGAACACTCTTCGAGGTACTATCGGGCTAAAAATTCTCAATTTTCCCCCATCCCCACACTTAAGGTTGACACTGTCCTCAATGTTAAAAATATGAATTGTTTAAGAACATTTGGAGGACGGGGTTGAAACTGTCTGTTTAATTATTTTTAAATCGGGGCTCTAATGCGATGGTCCCGACACTAAAATATACAATTACACTTCTAACAATTAAATTAAAATAACAAAATAAATTATTAAACCGAAATCACCTGATATGAATGATAATGCATGCTCAACGTGGCTCGTAAATTCTCTGGACACTCGTGAACACTCGTCTCCCTGGATTAACCACAACACAAAGAACATGAAAGCACTCTGGGTAGCTTAACTGTTACCTCGTTTTCTAACAAAACTTTACCGAACACATCAAAATATCAACTTTTCTCGTGAGGTATCCCCACACTTAGCTTTTGCTATGATGGTACACTTGAAATACGTTTAGTACTATACAAACTAAAACAAAATGCAAACTAAAAATATACAAAATGTACAATTACCACCCTTTTGAAACTTTTATGGCATTTAAGGTGGGCGTCTGGCCCGCTCCCGTGCAACCTTCTCATTATAAGCACACTTTTTCTTCAATCGATTGATGCCAGTCTTCCGATAGGCCAAGATCTGGCCCGAACATCCTCAATCTCCACTCTATATCGTTTTGGTTGGGTGGATGTTTCACATTCTTCTTTCTTGGTCGGCTACCTTTCTTTGCCACCTTCTCACTCTATTGTTTCTCAAATCGCTTCTCTGAACTAACCTGTCACTCACAAAACATTCCTCTTTTGTGTGATCCTTGTCTAAGGATACACACTTGTCAATAAGAGGGTTAGTAGTTTTTTTTAAACAATTATAACCATTTATCACGATTTATACACTTGATTCCCAATACCCCCTTAGCAAAATCAATTACCGCATGTGCTATGACAAGGAATGGCCTACCCAATATGACTTGCGGTTGTGTATTATTCACACGTTTAGCATAGTCGAGTACAATAAAGTCAACTGGGTAGCAAAATTCCTTCACCTGAACCATTACATTAGTCACCATGCCCTGAGGGAATGTATGAGTTTGGTCTTCCAACACCACGATGGTGTTTACCCTTTCTAACGGGCCAAATTCATACTGATCATATAAACTACCGGGCATGATACTAACACATGCTCCAAGATCTTGAAGTGCCGGATCAGTGTTAAATTCTCCAACTTTGGATTGATATAAGTGGCACTCTTGGGTCTTGAAGTTTACTTGGGGTGGTGTTATTCTGCACCTCATCAACTCTTATGTTGGTCAATTTACCCATTAAACATTTATCACATGAACAATTTTCACAAAAAAGGTGTTTCATTTGCTTTTAATTCTGAATTGTTTTGGAAAATTGTTTCATTTTGACCAACACAATCACACTCATCACTAACATATTCCACCACTCCCTCAACAAACTGTAGTGGTGAATCAACTTCAAGACTAGAAATTTCAAAATTAGGTAAAAAACTTACCGCATTGACGTGTATCTTCGAGCTCGAACTGAAGTGATGCGGGTTGACTGTGGTATTGCTTGGTAACTGACCCACACTTTTCTGGAACTTAGCCATGCCGGAGGCAAATTGACCGATTTTCTTTGCCATCGCTTCCGAATATTTGTCTCGTAACTCGAACTGTTTCTGAGTGTCTTTCTGATTATGTGTCACTATCTTCAACAAAACATCCAACTTCGAGTGTACTGACTCGCCTGAATTACCAGAGGACCCTTTTTGTTGGTCCTGATTCTGGCCATCCGATGAACTGTTACCCCGATAACCTTCTCTGTTATAACCCCGACTACTGTTCTGATTATACGAACCTTGTTGATAACCTCCCTGGTGGTAATTACTTTGTTGTAAGGATTGATTGGAACCCTGAAAGTTCTGGTTTGACTGACCCGCTGCATTCCCGTATCTAAAATTTGGGTGATTTCTTAGGCCGAGGTGGTGTAACACCCTTGGCAAACACAACATCGTCCCACTCTTAGGCAAATCTTACATCTGCCGTGGACAAGAGAGATCCTTGGTTCATATGTAATGTCCTGCCTCTTAATATCACCAACGCGTTTTGGGCTTAGTTGGACGTGGAGCACATGAAAACTCCACGGTTAAGCACGCTTAGGTGGAAGTAGTACTAGGATGGGTGACCACCTGGGAAGTCTCTACCTGGGAAACCAAAAACAAAGCCGTGAGTTCCCGTATGGGCAACCCATCGGGGGCAAAGCGGGCAATATTGGAGGTACGAGAGGCCAGGATGTTACAGGTGGTACCAGATCCACTCCTGTGCCGTTAGAAATGATGGGACATGCCTCATCGAGGACGATGAGTCCAAAAGGGGGTTGTTTCTAACACCCTTGGCAAACACAACATCGTCCCACTCTTAGGCAAATCCCACATCGGCTGTGGACAAGAGAGATCCTTGGTTCATAAGTAATGTCCTGCCTTTAACATCACCAACGCGTTTTGGGCTTAGTTGGCCGTTGAGCACATGAAAACTCCACGGTTAAGCGTGCTTAGGTGGAAGTAGTACTAGGATGGGTGGCCACGTGGGAAGTCTCTACCTGGGCAACCAAAAACAAAGCCGTGAGTTCCCGGATGGGCAACCAATCGGGAGCAAAGCGGACAATATTGGTGGTACGAGAGGCCGGGATGTTACAGATGGTATGTGTTTGAATTAAACCCCTGAATTTTGGAATTACCATCAGCAAAATTAACCCCTTCGGGATCTTCCCTGTCTTCATACTCGAGGCAATCATCTGTTGTGTGCTCAAGTTCTCCACAATCTTCACAAATCGAAAACTTTACCCCGACTTTACCTACATCCTTTTTACCCTTATCTTTCTTCAACAAAGCCAGTTCTCATTCTAATTCTGCTATCCGTTCATATTCACTCAATGTTTATTATACTGATCGGGTAGTCGAGTGCTTTCTTCTTCTTCCTGCAACTGCTTCTAACTTAGAATCTTCACATATAAACCCAAGAAAATCCCAGTCGTCTTCTTCCGGTTGGTTTAACAGTTGACCATTACACGAGGCTTTCAAATGCTTTCTGTTTTCATATGTTAACCCGTCAACAAAACACTTCACAAATTCCTACAAATCGATCTGATGGTGTGGGCACTTTCTGATCATATCTTTGAAACGGGTAAATGTCTTGTGAAACAGCTCGCCCCGTAACTATGAAAAATGGTGAATCTCACTTCTGGCCTCGTTTATCTTCGACTGTGAATAATAATCGTTTAGGAGCACATGTTACATCTCGGCCCAGCTTCTGATACTATACATCGGTAATGAGTTAAACCAATGTTTTGCTTTGTCTTCAATGGGAACTGGAATAACCGTAACCGAGACTCATCCTAATCAAACGTACCATCGCCAATCACCCGCAAATGGCCGAAAATCGGGCAAGTGTGAATACGGGTCCTCAGAAGCCATCTCGTGAAATTGTAGCACAATGATAATGTAAGACATCCGAGACATAAATGTCTGTTGTCCCGGTACTCACACATGTGGGACAATCGAGAATGCTCTATCTGAAAAGCCGGTCTGAACCGACTGTTAACACCCTGAACTGGGCCACATAGTTCCTCTTCGCCCCATCTGGTTACCCAAACCTCCTCTATTAACTTGAATTTCCTGACCTCTTTCAATTCTGTCAGCTCTGTTAACTCTGATTTTCCCACTACCGTTTCTACCCCTTTTCGATTAACAAATCCACCATGTCTCTGGTTTACTGGTTCTTCTACCTCTTCACCCCAATTATAATTCCCCTCAATTATTGGCTCAAACCCCTCATTCTGTTTAACTCTCTAGTCTGTCCCATTATTATCGTCTTCATTGTGACCTGTATCATTCCACTCCCCTCTTCTTCATCCTTTGTATGAATACTGACATAATCCTCATTAGGGTTAATATGAACTCTGCGGTTGGAGGTATTATGTGGGGCTGATGATCCGACCTGATCATTGTTTCGGTTTCTGTTTATGGATAACTGAGCTGAATTGTTTGGGTACTGTTGTGGTTGGAATTTATTAGTGGAAGTTGGTCATTTTTGTGTTGGTAATTTTTGTTTGGGTTGAAATCATTATTTTCTGGTAGTGGGTTTTAATATTGGTTTTGTTTCTGTGTTTGATTCTGGTTCTAATTTTGATTTTGATTCTGGTTCTGAGGTTGGCCTTCCATTTCTAATCCTCTGTTTTGGGATCAGTTATGGCAGGCTAATCCTCTATTCTATGTTCGATAGTTATGATTTTGATGTTATTTTACTCAAAGCATCCCCTTGAAAGGAGTCGTTCATTTTAGAAATAAAGAAAAACTAGCTCATAGGTTCGTTGGTCTTTTTGAAATCCTCGATAAAGTTGGTCATGTTGCTTATCGACTCAAGCTTCCTATAGAACTCTCAAATGTTCACCCGGTGTTTCACATTTCGAATCTCAAGAAGTGTCTTGCCGAGGGTAATCTCCATATCCCCCTCGATGAAGTTCGTATTGACGAGACTATGCATTTTGTTGAACAACTCCTTGAAATCGTGGATCATAAAGACAAAGTAACCAAACAAAGCCGCATCCCCTGAGTTGGAATTTTAAACAAGGCGCAAAGTATACGTGGGAGCGTGAAGACCATATGAAACTCAAATACCCTCACCTCTTCGTTACTGCTAATTGATGTTGTTTGTGATGTGTGGTGAAATATAAAAGATGGGTTGATTTAGACTTTTGCACAAGATCGTGTTTTAGATTTATAAAAGTGATTTATACTAAAACTAAACACACACAAAATAGACAAGTGTACCTATCGTATATGTAGGATAGTATTGGTAAGAACTAAGTATCGATCCGTGGACACAAATGTTTCTAATAATGAATCGTCGTTTTACTTTAATCGGAGGTTTTAATCATATTGGGGTTGATTTTTAAATTTTTTTTATAAAATATAAATACTTATATATAATATATAGGTGACCAAGACGAGAAATTCTAAACAAGTAGTTCAATTATATGAAGGTTACCATCTAAGATCAAGAATCCACTCTATTTATCCTTGATGATTATAAAGTAAACATGTGATAAACTTGCCGTAATAATATATGATAGAATAGCCCCGCATTTCTAAGTGAGCATATCCTATGACATAAAAGAAAATAGCATGCGCATTTTAAAGTCAACCCTTTTCTAATGTCATGCTACCACGAGAATGTCAATTTTAGTTGACAAGTAGTTTAGTAAAGTAGAAAGATTAGGATTGACTTCGATTTCTCAAATACCAATTCAAACAAATTCAGGTGGTTATAGTTTAGTCACACCACCTCCCATTGGTTGATTTAAGTAGGTTATAATTACACATTCCGTTAACATATGATTTCTTTAACTAGCATGATAACCCAAGCAATCGCGTTAGCGATGTTATTTCGGAATTACCAAAACTAGAGAAATAGATCATAACTTATATCTCATCATTTCTAAGTACAATATAAGGATCCATGTTTCGATAAGTTATCAAAGTATTTCTATCTTTCAAGAACATGAATCGATCATGAATGATTGTCAATATAATTGACAATCACCAACTTTGAATTGTTGAATTAAGATGGTGAAACATTTCTCATCAAAAGATAATTACAAGATAACCATGTACTTTAATAAACTAAACCACATGTTTTATATAATCATCACGTAAAACAAATCTTCTTCATAGATTTTAGATGGTAAATGGAGTTTAGCTCATAATGAGCATACTTATGAACATTAGAATGGATGATGATAACAAACACATGATTAAACTAGAACAATCTAACCAAATGTGGATGAATCTTCCTTCTTAATGATGATGGTGGTTGGATGATGATAATGGTTGATGATGATGACCTCCAAGCCTTCAAACTCTTCACTAGATCTTCAATATGAGTGTTAGTGGGTGTTTTTATAAGTGAAAACCGTATAGAATTCTCTTTAAGGCACACTTGATCAATGAAACATGAGCCACTATTTATAGGCAGTCTGGAGGGTGAAGCACGGCCCCGTGCTTAGGTAGGCACGCCCCCGTGCTTTTATTGACATGTGCCATAGTTAATTTGTCTTTTTGCTGAGGGTGACCACGACCACGTGGTCGGTCCCGTGCTTTTGTTCACAGTTTTTGTCTTTTCTTGTAGATTTTTGTCTTTTCTTATGTTCAGAAGCATGGGGGCGTGTTTCTTGAGGCATGGGGGCGTGTTTCTTGCTTTTCTTGTGTTTTCTTCCGTTTTTCTTCGTCTTTTCTCTCGTTTCTTCGTTTGAGGCTTGGGTTTACCTGAAATTGTATTTTATTATGATAAGTAGCCTTCTGTGCTATGTTATTTGATAGAACTTGCAATTTTTAAAGATTATTTGATGCTAAAAAGATGTATAATTTTATGTACATCAAACATCCCCACACTTGATCATTGCTTGTCCTCAAGCAATCTACTTATAAATATTCTCTAAAAATAGCAAGTTTAGGACCATAGCTTAAACACCCCCAAAAGATTTTCAGGAAAATGGGAATAAAATAACCAACCTTTAAATCATAGGAATATATGTAGTGATATATAAAAAGGTGATTTGTTTTTATGAGCTTCCGTTTATGCAAAACGTCACGTTCTCACAATTTTCACTCACACTCGGTTTTATATCTGATCATACATGTGATGTATGTATGTGAATACTCTTAGCCAAAATGTAACCTGTGATAAGTAAGCTTGTAACAAGTTCAAATCTCCACCTTTGTGAAGGGTTGCATAGATCATAAGGTAATATGGGTTGGTTTTGTGTAAGTAGAGATTTTGGTATTTGTGCTGGTTCAAGGGTTTAGGTTAACGAGGATGGTAAATACAACTTCTGTTGATTTTTCTGGAGTCTTAAGATGTCTTAAACTATCCTAATGACTCTTTTAAGGTCAGATCGTCAAGACCAGTTTTGTCGAGGATGTGGATCAGTTTTTCCTCAATCATGTTCTGAACATAACTTCCAACTCTAATGGATCGTTTGGCTTTGAGCCTAATATCCCACACCCTCATTAGTTGGTTATATTCATGCTGAGACTGAGTTTGACTTTTTTACATCTTCCTTCGTGGGACTAGTTTTCGCAGCCTAAGCATCGTTGGTATCTTTTTGCTCTTCTTTTTATTGCGCTTTTGGAAACTCCACAAAATGATGGCCTTTGTTTGTCTTGGTGCCACTTTTTCCTCACTTCATTGCTAAAGAGAAAAATTCTCTCCCTAAGTTTTGGTGCAACCTAGGTTTTACTAAATGTATGCAGCAAAGGAAATTGAAATCGAAATAATGCATTTCCAGTTCTTTAGGGTCTGCCGGTAAAAGACAAGTGTTGTATTTACCGGTGAGATGGATAAGGTGGTAAGGTTTTGGTTAAGGTTTTTGGGTTTTGTAATTTGGGAAATGGTTTGAGGGAATGGTGACGACATTACCTTCTTCTTTACACAACGCTTCGTGCGATCTTGAAATGATTAATTGCGACAAGTTCTAAATCACATGAAACATATGACTCACTCAAATCTTCCAAAAAAATTATTTATATGGCATGAGGTTTATTTCATAGTAACGGAGGAATTGGGTATGAACGCCATATTCTGCATAAATTTCTTCTAAGTATTACAAAACTTCTTTTTTACCTTTTCACTTTTCTTTGGTTATAATAAATTAGTAGTTGGTTATTTGCAAAAATATTTTCTTGGATTTTTCTTTAAGTTTTATTATAAAAATAGTTTTTGTTTGCTACAAAAATTTCGTTTATTAGAGAATTTTTATAATTATTTGAGCAAGCAATTGGTCAAGTAATTCCCCTCCCCACACTTGAATCTCACATTGTCCTCAATGTGAAAAGATTCATTAAAAGATAAAAATTCTAATTAAGTATGATGGGTTAAAATGGAGAGGTACTTCCCTACGGGTTAACGAAATTTCAACATAGCGTCCCCTGTTTATCGTCCGTTTTCTTGTTTTGTACCTGCATAATATAAAACTGCAAACGACCATAAACAACCAAGCATAATTGCTGAAAATTGGGTATGGAATCATCCATCCCTTGCCCGAACGGGCTTAATAACTACCTAATAATAATGTCTTGGCACCCACGGCTAAAAAAGTATCCAACCAAACCAACCAACAAACAAACAAACAAGTAAACGACGGAATGTAAATTGTTCGAACAAACATAATAGTAATGTCATGAAAGTTGATGTGCGAAAATATATATATATAAATAAAACACAAGTCGCAACTAAGCTTTAAAAACCAAACAATCTATCCTAGTTCACACAAACGACAAGTGTACCGGTCGCGTATAGCAAAGATGAGGAAAGTCCGTATATCGAACTCGAAGACACGTGAAAACGTTTATAATTACTAAACTCTAACCAAGACTCACCAAAACATTTAATTGATTTATTTTAGAATTTAATTTAACTACTTAACTTAACTGAATGAAAACTTTTGACAAAACATTGAAAACTTTGGTTTAAATTCAATATATAAAGACGTCTACCTAGGAATGAATCATGTTGACAGAAATAACAAGACAACGGATTGAAAATATTCACGACGCCGGTTATAAAAGATGACACAACTAAAACTTGTTTAAGAAAGTCAAATTACCTCTCAGTCTCTCTAACAATCTCTAACTTATCTTAGTTGATTTTAAAGAATAAACCGGAAAAAACAATTATTAACGTGTTCAAATGTCGACTCTCCTCTCGGTCTCATCGACACACTATCCTAATGGAGACAAATACTATGTCACCAAGGATAGAGGAACAATTTAACTTAACCCAAATTAAACCAACTAATTGCATATAAACACTCAAACTTGACAAGACAAAAACCCGCTTTCGTGCGGTCTTAATTCTAACAAGTAAAAGCAACGAGACAATATTACTTCTTATCACCTCTCGGTCTCAAAGAAGGTGTATTTTAACTGATCTTAGATGATTTATATTACCCACTTATCCCTACGGTTGTACACCCCGCAAATAAACCCTAAACACCAAGTCAAGAGTCTAACAAGCAATCAATTAATCAAAACTAATTCAATTAACTAATGCAAGAGGATTATAAGTAATAACACATAAAACACAGCCATCACACACAATTTAATTTATGGTTTAGTTAAACTTTACATCAATAATTCAAGTCTTGAACATTAACAATCCATTATACAAGTCTAAACTACTCAACAATCATCTATCCTAGGCCGAACAAGCAAGTTTAGCTACTCGTAGATTTTGGACAGCCATGTATGCTTAAGAAAAACATCACAAACATCAACTTAAACATGATCAAATTCATTCAAGATTCAAACACAATCAATCACAAGTCAAACTATCAATCACTTGCAAAATAATCCAAAGCAAAAGACCGATTCAACAAAGTTAGGGTTCTTGAACAATAACCAAAGTTTAAGAACAATTACTTAGGGTTTATGGCTGAGATTTATGATGTATGATATGCCTAGCTGCTGTACCAAGATGCCCCTTGATGTTCCTCTTCCTCTCCAGCCGCCACAGCCTCCACAGCCGCCGCCTTTCTTTCTTTTTTTTCTTCTTCTTTGGCTGCTGCAGCCCGATCGGACTTGTAGAAGAAGCTAGGGTTTTATTATTTTCGGGTTTCTTGGCTGAATTATGACTGGAAACTCAATTAATTATCTTAATATAATATTATACAAGGCTTCTAACTTGTGGGCTTGGGTTGAGCCTTGAGTTGTAGCTTCAAAACTTGACCAACAAGGCCTCTAGAATCTTCCAAATTAACTCTTTTTTCACCATCTTTCATAAACCTACAATTAACATTTAAACTTTGTAAATTATTGCACTTAGCCCCCAATACTTTCATAAAATAAACAAATAAGCATAAAAACCATGATAAAATCATAAGGAAAGTAAGTGTGTTTTACTACACATCAAAAGTACTACCAACCCGTGCATGCCCATACCCTGACCTACCAGTGCAGTGCCGCTGCTCATCAGTTTCCCGTGTCCGGGTCAAATGGTCCCCACTGCCTGTCCATGCGCTATCCTAAACGATCAATCTATTGCCTTGTTTCTGCATATTCGGCCGCCCGCTGTGCATCAGAAGCAGCCATCTGCTTGGTGATCCTGTCAAACGAGGCAGTGGTTCTTGCTGAGAACTGATCAATTAGGCCGTATAGGCCCTCGAAAGAATAATGGCTATCATGTGATGAGCTGGGGCTGACCCATGATGAAGATGGGCTTCCTCGCTGATGGTAGGTGCGACGACGGCTCTGTCTGGGCGGTGATACTCCTCTTCTTTCGGGAACATGATGGTCGTGTATTTTGTATATATATTAGTGTATTAATTATGTAGTTTTATTGAGTATACAGTTAGAACTTTGGTACTTCATACGTGCTTTTGTATTTCAGGTCATTGATCATTAAAGATGCTAAATGAGAGACTTGTACGAGCATGGAATGATATCTCGAGAAGACCGAAGCATGATTTGATGTCTTGGGAAGTGTTACAAGAATTCGAGAAGAGTATAGATGAGAAATCTTAAGCCGATGCTAAAACTGAACAAGATGGGTTGTCAAAATGCGACCATGAAGTAAAACAAGCATATCCTGGGCTAGAAAATGAGTTACGGGAGCCATAATATATGAATTTTGGGTTTCTCTACGAGAGGAATCCAAATATGAGGTTTTCTTAGGTAGCGATACGCGATGGCATGAGGTTATGTCCATCGCGTATTGCTATGGACATAAAAAACGAAAAAAATCAGGTTTTGACCTATATCTTCTATTTGACGAACCCTAATCAGTATTGACGAACAAAAACATCTATTAGGCGATTTTGGGTGAATTCCAGGGCTACCAATCATCTCTTGATCAATCCTCATGGCCTTCTCATCATAATTGAAGATCTATCGATGACGATGCTCGCTAGTCTTCTCCGAATCATACCTGGGATGTAAAGTTTGTAACAATTTTAGTTTCCTCATGTGACTAAGAACATTTATGTATAATTGCTTATGTTTAATCTATGATTATTGATGTTTAGTATTTCTGTGTGTTCAATCGGTTTAGGTTTACGTTGATCTGAACGATTAGTTACTAGTTGCTATAATAATTGATCATCGGGTTGTTTGATTATGTTGAATACGAAAAAGCATATAATTGACCTTAACTGAGTCATACTGGAAGGGACCGTTTGATAACCAGTTTCGTGTGTAAAGCAATTATTATTGCCTAAGGTTTTGTCTAGTTGATCAGTCTGTAGTTAACCGTTAATGATTAATCTGTTAAGTTGCATGAGATTACTGTAAGTTACCTACTTGAAGTCCCGGGTGTGATTTGCTTTGTTAATTGATTGAAAATCATTTACTTGTTTGTTTGCTTAATTCTCTAAATTCAACTTAATTGCTTGTGTGATCAGCACTAAATCTGTTACTTCATAATATTGAAATTGTTTACACGATTACATTGACCATATAGTCCTGGTGGATACGATACCTAACTTATGTTATCTATAGAGTTTAACTAGGTTTTTGATTGACTTGAACGACTGTCATCAAAATGGCGCCGTTTCCGGGGAGTTAGTGCGCTTAGTGTTTTTCGTGCAATTTGATTTTTGTTTATTTTAGTTAAAATTAAGTTTTTAATTTCCAAGTTTTAGTTTAAATTTTTTTTTTTATTTTACGCGGGTTGTGTTAGTTGTGAAGATAACAGGTTTATGCGCACCCGCCACTCGGGCCGACAGTCTCCGTTAATTTTCGAGCCCGAAATTGAGAGAGTAGCTTGGCAGAACCGAGTTCAGAACAGAAATTCAGAGATAGAAGATCAGAACCGGAACCGAAACCTGAACCATAATGAAAACCAGAACCAAAACGAAAACCAAGACCCACTTCCACAAAATAACGAGTTTCACCCAGATAATATAACTCCACCACCGAACTTTGTAACACCACGGCTAAAGCGGAATACGCCCGAGCGTGACGTGCAGATTGCTCAAAACACATGTGACACTATTAAGTGACAATAATATCATTAATTAATTTAAACATCAAGTACACAAGTTTGTAACAAAAATACAAGGAAAATACAAGAACAATTAACAGCTTATCCATTTATTAATATAACCTAAGTTCTAGTGTCCTTCTGACGGCAACAGTCTCTAAATAAGGTACATGTAACATATATATAAAATAATGCCAACTAAATGAATAGTTGGTGAGTTCACACAAGTTTTGATATAAGTACATAAAAATCTACAATTCCATGAACAAGTGTAAATGAGCAAGTAATGTCCTTTCCAATTGGGATTGTGCACCAATGTACTCGGATAATAACGCAAGTAAGTGTCCTTTCCGTTGGTAACAACCAACGTACTTGGATCGGGGGTCCCTATTCCACTCATACAATCAAGGTCCTGAATGCATAGGGGGGCGTATGATCATACTTAATGAGGAAACCATGAGCACGTAATCTTTGAGCAAGTAAGCAAATAAACACACAAGTCCATGTGACGAATTGTAGTTTGTAAATAATAAATAAACGAAATTGTTATGTTGATTGGATATATATATGCTACCCCCAAAATGTGTAAAAGCGTTAAAAAAAGGGGTGTGAGAAACTCACCTTTAAGATTGAAGACAGCTTGAAATAATAACCAAAAGCGCGTTTAAGGAAATTGAAACGATCGAACCTCACAAACTATAATTAAAAAGGAAATACAAAATTTAAAGACTAACTATCGGGATTATAAAAGTTAAATAATATTAGTTTTAGAAATTATGTATTATTTATTTCATTTAACTTATGGAAAATGGGACTTGGAGATTTTTAATGAGTTTAACAAAAATGAATAAAATTTATATAAATCATTTTATATTTATTAGTTGAAGATTTGTAGATAAATAATTATAACTTGTTAATATAAGATTAAATAACAATATTAATAATAATTTATGATTAAAAGTTTTTTCCAAGTAACATAATTAATTAATTTACTAATTAATTGACTTAAATGTTTTGCATGAATTCTCTTAAAGAAAATTATAAATAGTAGTTATGTTGAAATAAAATTAACAATAATTAACTTACTCAATTATTAATTTAAAGATATGAAATATGTTATATCTATTGTAAAATATTTTAAATAAAGGAAATTTTTTTAAATCATCTTATTTAAAAGAAAGTTTATAAGTTTATGATAATCAATAAATCATAAGATCATAAGATTTACATAAATATATATTTATGATAAAAGTCACATGATCATGAAAAACAACTTATGAACAAGTATGAACATTCAAGATAAAATCAAAACAAAAGCTATAAAATGCTTGAAATGGTTCAACTTACTTGTTAGTGCTCTTAAACTTAAGAAAGAATGGATTGAGGTGTGAAAATAATGAAGGATTTGTCCTCCTTTTATAGTGAAAATATAGAGTTGTTATGTCTTATGGAACTAAAGAATTAAATCATGTTTAATATAATTAAAAACAAAAATTAAAATGGTTTAATGGAACATTCAAAAGGTTTAACTATTTTAATAAACTTTATGTAATTATAACATATATTAATTTTTTTTATTAGTTAAGTAACATAATATGAAAAGATGATAATAATAATAATAATAATAATAATAATAATAATAATAATAATAATAATAATAATAATAAAAGTAGTAGTAGTAGTAGTTAAATAATAATTCTAGTAAATTGCATGGGACATATACATAAATATTTGATCTTGATTATGAATGTTTTAAATTTGTATGTAATACTACAAGGGTGGTGAAAAGTATAATTGCATAGAAATGATCACATAAAATACATTAACAAAAATTGAGATTAATTAATAATATTATAAAAATATATAAATTTAAATAGAAACAAAACCGAAAATATAAAACGGGTCGGGTTTTCGGGTTTAAAAATTAACGAATGTTACAGGATTCACAAATTTTAGAAATTTCGTCCCGAAATTAAAATAAAAATAAAATTTTAGAAGAAAACAACTAAAAGTTGTTCAAAGTTTAAACAATTTATACATACATATTTAAATAATAAAAAAAATAACGTCGATATTTGAATGAACCGAAAGACGCCACAAATGGGAAATATGACAATGACACTTATATATAGGATGTACCAACGGCGTATCCACCATGCCTTTATAATATTGCATTTGTCCCGTTTTTTCCCAAAATCATTCCAAGTTTCGAGTTATTGCACACAATTGTCCTTACTATGATTTCCATGCGCGGACTTCGATAATTACGTGTGCACCCGTAATTACTTAGTTCGTCGCATGGTCCACATGATTTGTCTTATTGTGTGGTTTTGCAAGACATCAATAAAAGAGAACTTTTTTTTATGTACAAAAAATTTTATAATTAAAAATCACAGATTTGATAAATGAGCCATTGGGGTTCAAAATAACAAAAATAAATAAATGAAACTTTCGAAGTTAGTAATACCGCTATAGATGTAAACGTTGAGGTTCAAGAATAATAAAATCGATAAATAAAACTTTTGATGCATTAAAATAATAACACGGAAATCAGGAACTCTTAGGTTATCAATAACAACATGGATAAAACGTCAAAGTTATGAGCATCACAGTAATGTAAATAACGGGTCGAGAATAACATGATAATTAAATGTAGCATTGAGCTAACAAAATATCAACATGTAAATCGAAAACGCATTGACATAAAATAGAGAAATGAAACTTTAATATCAAAATATCAAAATAGTTTGAGTTCTTGGAATCAGAACAACATAAAGCATCAATTTGAAATTTCGTTTAACGAATGAAAATTCCCCATAAAACATTAATTTTGAATAACAGCTAGATTATCCAAATATATACTTGAAACTTCAAAATCAAAATCAAAC
Organism: Bidens hawaiensis; assembly: GCF_021521415.1. NCBI lineage: Eukaryota > Viridiplantae > Streptophyta > Magnoliopsida > Asterales > Asteraceae > Bidens > Bidens hawaiensis. Next base: position 1,170,242 of record NW_027491107.1, read on the forward strand.
TATGATCTCATATTAATGAGACATCAAGAAATAATTTGGTGAAACATTGGACGAAAAGAAAAAAAAAACAAACAAATAATCAAAACAGTTCTTGTAAAAGTAATATAAATTCAACATGTACCTAAACATATTTGAAATCCCATCTTCCACTAAACGATTACGTTTATGGGAAATTGGTCATAAAACGCGACATTGAGATAATAGTAAACAAGTTCAGCAATGCAACCATGAATGACAACGAAAATGGCTCAGCAATCACAAATAGTCAAACTCAGTTATAAACTTCATAAATAATCATTGAAAGGATTTGATACGTAAAATTGCTTTGGTTATATTCAAATAGAATAATATATATATATATGTATATATATATATATATATATGTAAAAAAGAAAAGAAAACAATAATAATAAACAAAATAAAAAAAGACGAAACTTGCGATAATTATCTTCTCGAAGGTAGATTTGAGGTATAAAGGTTATGGTGAGGGTGGTGCCACGATTTCTCAACTGAATTTGTTGGCGTTGAAGAGGGAAAATGGAAAATACTCTCTATAAAATTCGCTTAAGTTTATGAAAACCGAAAAAGAATGCGATGCTTTTATAATAAATTTTTTAAAAGCTTAGTAATAATAATAAAAAAATTTCTTAGCTAGTGCTAAAGTTTGCGCCACAATATTTATAAAATTTTTAATATAAAACAAATATTTCCCCTATGGCGGCGTCCTATGAAAACTTCAAAGAGAATCTCCAACTAAAAAGATTCGTTTCGATAGAACTGTTATGATATTAATATAATAGCCTCAAGGTCTTAGTACTTGTTTGAATCAACGATTTTACTTTATTTAACGTTTTTATTTAACCTTGAAAATATTATATATAATAAAAATTATAGTGGTAATAATAATTGTTACCATAATAGTAGTAATGAAATAATAATAATAATAGTAGTAGTAGTAGTAGTAATAATAATAATAATAGTAGTAATAACAATAATAATAATCATAAGAATAGTAATAATAATAACCATATGTTTGACTTAAAGTCTTTTTGAAAATCATCAACTTGATTAAGTACTTGTTAATTAACTATTTTAAAATAATTTGATGATTTGAAATCATAAGTGTAAGGTGTTTGTAAATATATATATATATATATATATATATATATATATATATATATATATATATATGTATTGAATGCGGAAAAACATTCATGATTTTAAAATAATAATAATAGAAATAAGTATGTTTGACGAGCATGAAGGGGTTACGTAGGGGTGTAAGGCTACGAGTGATCTCCAAGTGGTTAGAGAATGCGATTTAAGGTAATGCATGGCGGAATTAAGTTAGGCCTTCCGAAGCATAGTAGGCGTGTTTGGGTCACTATAATGGTAGTAGGCTTGAAGCGTATGGTCACGCATATGATTGAGACAAATGGTTAGGTACAGGTCTTGTAGATGGGTGAATAGCGTTGAGTTTGGGTAAGTTTTAGCAATAAGTGGTAATTGAATCTAACACAAGTTGAAGTATATCAACGTTTCAGGGAAGTAAAGTGGTGGGATTTAAACCTACTATACAAAGGGAGTGTTTCTGTGCGAGACTTTTCGGTTGGGTTTGGTTTGGGCTTCCAAGAATTGTGTTTGGTTTGAATTTCAATTACTATAGCGATGAAGGTGGGTGTTGTTAAACGTGAGATGATCGGGATCACGGCGGTCAATTACATGGTAACTTGGGTTGACACTTTGCGGGTTGAGTGCGGAAACTAGGAAAACGAGAAGGCATAACACGAGACGTGAAGAATTCGCGTGACTTGGGACGTAAGTCTGAAAACGAGTAGTAGATACATCAATAAAAACAAGTAAAGTAAAGAAATCGAATGAAACAAAATTTAAAATCAAAATTGGAATTCCCATAAAACGTCATGAGTTTTCACCTTCTAATAAATGAAAATCTCATAAATTATTGAATAATCATATGGAAAAAGTATTAAACTTAACAATAAATAGTGAAATCGAATTGAAAATCGAGTGTTCATGAACATGACTTTTTGAATTTTCAATTCTAAAACATAAGGGTAAATGGATATAGAAATAAAGTAAACGAATTGAAATTCGACCATTCATGTATCACCGTGACCTTTCGAATTTTCAATTCTAAAACGCAGTAGTAAATGAATTAAATAATATAGTGATCAAATCGAAATTCAACCATTTACGTACCACCGTAACTTTGTGAACTTTCAATTCTAAAACATAATAGTAAAATAATAAAGTAATCGTTTGAAATTCGGTTATTACCTTTCGAACTATCTTTAAAATTTTAAACCGTAAATGAATGTATAAATAAAGAAAACGAGTCACAAAATTTTTAAACTTAAATATTCTCGTATAAAATGCGTAATTAAATCGAACCGAAAGCTGAGTATTCGTGTATCACCACGACTTAGCAGCCTTTTAGTTAAAATACATTGAAAAACACAGAGAGTCGTACGTCACACGTCGCATTAACCACCATGACTTGTATGATATCCTAAGAGTGTAACCATATTCTTTTCACAAAGAAAACATGATCACGATTGAAAACTTAAAGTTATGATTCATATGGCGTTGAAAGTGGTATGCTTTGGCTTAATAGAGTTCATGGCCTTTCCTAACTCTCCAGGTAAGCAACCAGGTCCCGCGTCTGATTGGGATTTATGCGCATTGCTTATCCTTAGTGATGTGTGTATAATGATGCTCTCACAACTAAGCTTTAAATTTATTAAACGAAAATCCTAAAGAAACCACACAAAACCGGCAAGTGTAACGATCACTAATAGTATAGCACTAAGGTAGTCCGAGTATCGAACACAAGGACGCTTGAAAACGTTAATGATACTTAACCCTAACCATGACTCACATAAGAATATTTAAATGATTTTTAATATAATTAACTACTTAACCTAACTTACTTTAACTAAATTAATTAACTAGACTTAACTTAACTTAACTTAACTAAACGCTTAACAAAACTTGGAAACTTGACTGTAATCGGAGAAAACGTCTACCTAGGTAAGAATCATATTGAAGGTATAATGAGCTAATGGATTGAGAATCTCACGACACCGGTTCCTAAGGATGACATAACTAAGGTTCACTCAAGAAAGCTAGATCACCTCTCAGTCTCACTACAAACTCTAACTTACACTTAGTTGATTTTAAGAACAAACCGGGAAACGAACTGTTAAAGTGCTCTAATGTCGACTCTCCTCTCGGTCTCACCGACACACTACCCTAATGGAGGCGAATACTACGCAACCAAGGATAGAGGAACAATTTAGTTTAACTTAAACTAGATCAACTAATCGCTCAAAACCCAAACCCGACAAGAACCGAACCCGCTCTCGCGCGATCCTAATCCTAACAAGTAAAAGCTATAAGACGACCTTACTTCCTATCACCTCTCGGTCTCTAAGAAGGTGTTCACCGCTGAATATAATCAATTAACTTACCCACTTAAACCCTATGGTTGTACACCCTGCAAACAAACCCTAAACATAAAGTAAAGAGCCTAAACAAGCAACAATCAATCAAAACCGATCAATTAATCAAAGCAAGAGGTATGTGAGTATAATTAATGAATTCACAGCCACTAAACACAACCTAATTCAATGTTAAACCAAACTTTTCATTAACAATTCAAGCCATGATGATCAACAATCCATATTACTCATTAAAACCTAACAATATTCATCTAACCTAGGTAGAACTAACAAGTTTAGCCAATCATATTATTTGGACAGCAGCAAACACTTAATGTAAAAACCATATAACTCAACCAAAACATAATTAAAATCATTCAAGAATCAATCTCAATCAAGCACAAGTCAATCTTCAAGTTACTTGCAAAAAAATTCAAAGTAAAAGATCAAATAAACAAGTTATACATCTTGAACAATAGAACAAAGTTTATGGATGAATACTTAAGATGTATGGCTGAGATTAGTGATGAAAAATACCCTAGCTGCTGTACCAAGTCACCCTTGGCTGCTCTCTTTCTTCCCTTGGCTCAACAATATGCAAAAATGAATTTTTCTTTGTGAAGGGGGGTTGTCCGATCGGAATAACACAAGGGAGGGCTGTTAGGTTTTTTTTTTGATTGTTTACTATTGTTTCTTGTTACTTTTGCTGCTGTCCACGTGAGATTAAACCCCAACCACAAGCAAATTAATGCTTGTTTCCTTAAACCCAACAAACAAATGAGATCTCACCAACTAGCCGACCACAAACACCAATTTTCTTCTCCTTGCTGTTTAGTTCCGATCGGCTTTCTCCAAGTTGTTAGGGTTCTTTAATTTTTTTTTTGATATATTATATAATATTCATGAAAGGCTTGGATCTTTTGGGCTTGGATCGGACTTTGAGTTGTAGTCTTTATACTTGATCAAAAAAGCCTCTTTTGTCTTCAATAACCCGAACATTTTCTCTTGTAAAACTCATAACCTACAATCAATTATTAAACTTTGTAAGATCATGCAAAAACAAGCCATAACTCTTATTTATTATACTATTAAGCACTTAAAACATGGTAAAAAGGTACGTAAAGTAAGTGTGTTTTACAACACATCACTTAGGTTTCAATAACCTTGGTGTCAAGATTTCGGAAACCAAGCACGTCCCCCTTACAGTTTATTACATACCCGCCATAACGAACCATCTTTATGAAGAAGAAATATCGGACAACCAAAAATCAAAAATTTGATTTTTGAAATTGAAAATCTTTGTGTTAGGCATAAGCCTTGGACTTGTATGTGCTTGTGTAATTGAAGTAATTGAATCATCAGCATAATAGTATCAAGTAAGTGCTTTGAACAATCAAATAGGGCCCACATAATTTCTAACATGCAACCCTAAATACAAAAAATAAGCTATAACCAACTAGAACACTACGTCTAATGTCCTATCTTATAGTCACAGCTCTAATACCAATCTGTAACACCCCGGCTAAAGCGGAATACGCCCGAGTGTGACGTAAAGATTCACTATTAAGTGACAATAATATCATTAATTAATTTAAACATCAAGTACACATGTTTGTAACAAAAATACAAGGAAAATACAAGAACAATTAACAGCTTATCCATTTATTAATATAACCTAAGTTTTAGTGTCCTTGTGACGGCACCAGTCTCTAAATAAGGAACATGTAGCATATATATAAAATAATGTCAACTAAATGAATAGTTGGTGAGTTCACACAAGTTTTGATATAAGTACATAAAAATCTACAATTCCATGAACAAGTGTAAATGAGAAAGTAAGGTCCTTTCCAGTTGGGATTGTGCACCAATGTACTCGGATAATAGCGCAAGTAAGTGTCCTTTCCGTTGGTAACAACCAACGTACTCGGATCGGGGGTCCCTATTCCACTCATAACATCGAGGTCCTGAGTGCATAGGGGGGCGTATGATCATACTTAATGAGGAAACCATGAACACGTAATCTTTGAGCAAGTAAGCAAATAAACACACAAGTCCATGTAACGAATTGTAGTTTGTAAATAATAAATAAACGAAATTGTTATGTTGATAGGATATATATATGCTACCCCCAAAATGTGTAAAAGCGTTAAAAAGGGGGTGTGAGAAACTCACCTTTGAGATTGAAGACAGCTTGAAATAATAACCAAAAGCGCTTTTAAGGAAATTGAAACGATCGAACCTCACAAACTATAACTAAAAAGGAAATACAAAATTTAAAGACTAACTATCGGGATTATAAAAGTTAAATAATATTAGTTTTAGAAATTATACATTATTAAAATATATTTCATTAACTTATGGAAAACGGGGACTTGGGGATTTTGAATGAGTTTAACAAAAATGAATAAAGTTTATATAAATCATTTGATATTTATTAGTTGAAGATGATTTGTAGATAAATAATTATAACTTATTAATATAAGATTAAATAACAATATTAATAATAATTTATTATTAAATGTTTTTCCAAGTAACATAATTAATTAATTTACTTAAATGTTTTGCATGAATTCTCTTAAAGAAAATTATAAATAGTAGTTATGTTGAAATAAAATAAACAATAATTAACTTACTCAATTATTAATTTAAAGATATGAAATATGTTATATATATTGTAAAATATAAATCATCTTTTTTAAAAGAAATTTTATAAGTTTATAATGATCAACAAATCATAAGATTTACATAAATATATATATTCATGCTTGTTCTTGCAAAATAACTAGGTTTGATCCAAGATTTAGAAAAATCAAAGTGTTTATCTTGGGTATCCATGATCATAATGATTCTTAAAACTAAAATATAATATTTTTATGATAAAAGTAACATGATCATGAAGAACAACTTATGAACAAGTATGAATATTCAAGATAAAATCAAAACAAAAGCTATAAAATGCTTGAAATGGTAACAACTTACTTGTTAGTGCTCTTAAACTTAAGAAAATAATGGATTGAGGTGTGAAAATAATGGAGGATTTGTCCTCCTTTTATAGTGAAAATATAGACTTGTTATGTCTTATGGAATTAAAGAAATTAAATCATGTTTAATATAATAAAAAACAAAAATTAAAATGGTTTAATGGAGCATTCAAAAGGTTTAACTATTTTAATAAACTTTATGTAATTAAAACATATATTAGTTTTTTTTATTAGTTAAGTAACATAATATGAAAAGATGATGATAATGATAATAATAATAATAATAAAAGTAGTAGTAGTAGTAGTTAAATAATAATTCTAGTAAATTGCATGGGACATGTACATAAATATTTGATCTTGATTATGAATGTTTTAAATTTGTATGTAATACTACAAGGGTGGTGAAAAGTATAATTGCATAGAAATGATCACATAAAATACATTAACAAAAATTGAGATTAATTATTAATATTATAAAAATATATAAATTTAAATAGAAACAAAATTGAAAATTTAAAACGGGTCGGGTTTTCGGGTTTAAAAATTAACCAATGTTACAAACTTCAATAACCAAAACAACCAAAACAACTCAGCTCAAGCTTCCAGACCCCGAAACCGAAACCTTGATCAAACTGAACCAGCAGTTCCACACAACACCCCTAACCGCAGAGTTCGACTTAACCTGGATGATGCTATTCCTATTATTCCGACAGATGATGAAGAAGAGGGGGAAGATAATAATGGGAACGAGGGTTTTGAGGTTGAAAACGAGGTAAACCGGTGGGTTTGAAGGAATCGGGCAGTTGAGCCCGAGAATGAGGGTTTTGAGATGGAAAATGAGGGAAATCAGAATTGGGATGAAGAGGTGGAAGAGCCAGTGAATTGAAGACGGGTTGAAGCGGTTAACAGAAATGGTTTGGGTCAAAACAGAATGAATCGGGTGAAAAGGCCCGAAAGAGTTCGCCGTATTCAGGTTAACCGGGGCGGTTTGGTGAACCCCGGGGGGCTAAGAAGGAACTTTGTGGCCCCAGTTCAGGTTGTTAACAGTCGGTTCAGGCCGGCTATCTCAGATGGAGCATCCCCGTTGATCCCACAGGAACGAGTGCCGGGACAGCAAACTTTTAAGTCACGGCCATCATACATTAACATTGTTCCACATTTTCACGGGATGGCTTCTGAGAACCGTATTCTCACTTGTCCGATTTTTCGGCTATTTGCGGGTCGATTGGTGATGGTACTTATGATCAGGATGAGGTCCGGTTGCGGTTATTTCAGTTTTCATTAAAAGACAAAGCAAAACTCTGGTTTAACTCGCTACCGACGAACAATATCAGAAATTGGGCCGAGATGCAGCAAGTGTGTCTGAACGAGTATTATTCGCAGTCAAAGAGGAGCGAGGCCCGTATGGAAATTCGCAACTCTTCACAGTTATCAGGCGAATTATTCCATGAAGCATTATGCCACACCACCAGATTGAATTGTGGGAACTGGTGAAATGCTTTGTTGACGGTTTGACATACGAGAACCGAAAGCATCTTTGTAAGGCCCCGTTACCGGTGCCTCACATTTGGACGTTGGATTTACTCATAAACGCAGTTCTAAATATCAGAGTTAATTAAAACATTCGCGGAATATTAAAACTTTCATAAAACATTACATAATAATTCATAACTGGTCTGAAAACATTCTTGTCTTTCGAAATTTAAACATTAAATATAAAACATCGTGCGTCTTCAGATGCCAGACTCTTGTTCTTCTGCCATGTGTCCCCGCTCAAGCGAGTTGCCTCATCCTACTCACCTGCGTGCATACTAAAAGTCAGCTACGCTGAGTGAGTTCTAGTTAATCCTACAACATACAATCGGTTCACATACTTGCACACATGCCCGAAGGGGTGTACATTATTCATACTTACTTTTCATACATAACTATCCATCCTATTTAAAGAGCCTTCCGCCCTATAACCTCACCGATATTATAAGGGTCTGGTCCCTAACATCACATATATTATAAAGGGTCTGGTCCCCAACATCACAGATATTATAAAGGGTCTGGTCCCCAACATCACAGATATTATAAAGGGTCTGGTCCCCAACATCACAGATATTATAAAGGGTCTGGTCCCTACCATCACATATATTATTAGGGTCTGGTCCCTTTAATTAACTATCAATTATAATTACACATATCAATTAACTACTACTACTCACATTGTATTTCTATCTTTATATAACCCTCAACGAACGAGGGTCCGGGGGCAGCGGGGTCTAGGGGCGGCAACCCCTAGCAGGGTCCGAGGGGCAGAGCCCCTGGCTGGGGTCGAGCTGCTCATATCGATTTAATTCATTTTCTAATTCGTTAACTCATTCCTCATATCGATTTAAGTCTGATTCGTAATCCGATTTGTTACCAAACTTAACTTAAGCGAACTTAAGGTTCAACGAACTTATCAAGAGGAGAAGTTAACCATCCGACGAACTTAGCCTTAGGCGAAATTAATGTTAGGCGAACTTAGTACTCGGCGAACATGCTTGGCGAACTTGCCAGCGAACTTACTGGGGAATGAAGTTGATCATGAGCGAACTTGGCATGCAGCGAAGTTATCCAGCTGCAGCCCTGTTCGTCCCTAATCCTCCCCGTAATCACCATCGTTCAACTTGAAATCCCCGGGTATGGCGTTTAACCATCCCGCGATCATTCCTGTGGTCATTTTGGATTTGATTTGGCCCGAAAACATGTAAAGTTTGGACCTTTAATTTCCAAAACGTTCAATACAAGACCTTCGGTTTATCTTAAACGATTCGTAAGTAGACGCGGGTTTTCTTAAATTTGTTTCTAACATCAAGTTCGCAACTTTACGTTCCATTTACACCCGGTCTAATCTCGTTCTAAGTTTCAAGGTTAAACGTTAATAAAAACGTAAACTTTAAGAGCGAAACATACCTTTTCGTGTTCGTTTGATCTCGTTTTGCTTGATTAAGAATCCTAGATCTTGTATATAGCTCGTGTTACAAAGATCTACTTGAACTATCGTCTACTCGATTCCTAACTTCGCCCCAACCCTCACGGCCGTGTATATATATGTGCAGGTGTGTGTTTTTGAGTGTGATAGGCAAATATGGAAGGTAAGAATGAGGATTAAGGTTTTAGGGATGGTTTAAGGGGTATTTATATCCCTTAAAGCCCATGGACCTAAGGCCCATTATCCTTCGATCCATTCTAATTAGTCCAAGTCCATGATCTTTAATAATACTAATTAATTATTTAGGCCAGATAACTAAACACATCTTTCTTTTATTAAATATGAAATTTTAGGATGTTACAATCTTAAGGCCTCGTGTAATGGTCAGTTGTTGAATCAGCCGGAGGAAGATGATTGGGAATTCTTAGAGTTTATGTGTGAAGATTCCAAGGCAGAAGCAGCAGCTGAGAGACGAAGACGTGGTACTTCCTCCAGGTCAGTTAAGTCAGTCATGAGTGAGTCTGAAAGGAGTGCTGAGTTAGAACGTGAACTGACTGGGTACAGAAAGGGTAAGAAGAAAGAAGTCGGGAAAGTTGGTGTTAAATTCCCGGTTTGTGAAGATTGTGGTGAACTCAGGCATAAGGCAGAAAATTGCCCCGAGTTTTATGATGACGAGGAGGATGAACCCGAGGAAGTTAATTATGCTTACGGGGATTCCAATGGTCAAGGGTTGAATTCAAACACCTATCACCCGGGCCTGAGGAATCACCCGAACTTTCGTTACGGGAACGCGTCTACACAGTTGAACCTGAACTTTCAGGGATCGAGCCAGAACAGGTCGCAGGGTAATTATCGCCAGGGTGGTTATTAGCAGCAGCAAGGTTCGTATGATCAGAATCGGGGGTATAACAGAGACGGTAACCTGGGTGGAAATTCACCGGGTAATCAGGACCAACAGAGGGGGTCCTCGGGAAATGCGAATGAGTTTGTGCACTCAAAGTTAGATGCACTGATGAAGATTATGGCAGCTCATAAGGCTTAAACGAAGAAACAGTTTGAGTTACATGATAAGCCAGCAGAGGCAATGTTAAAGCAGATTGGTCAGCTCGCAGCAGATATGGCAAAGTTTCAAAAGAGCGCAGGTCAACTCCCGAGCGATACTACAGTCAACCCGAACCATTACTACTCAAGCTCCAAGAAGGGGAACAATGTGCACATCAACGATGTAAGTCTTTTACCTCATTTTGAAAGTACTGTTGTTAAATTTGATTCACCACCACAGTTTGTTGAGGGGGTGGTGGAATATGTTAGTGGTGAGAGTGATTGTGTCGGTCAAATGAATCAATTTTCCAAAATGAATCAGAACCAAAAACATATGAAATGTCTTTTTGTGTAAATTGCACATGTGAAAAATGTTTTAATGGTAAATTGACCAACATGAGAGATGAGCAGGTGGAGAATAATACCACTTCAAGTAAACTCCAAGACCCATAAGTGCCACTTTTATCAATTTAAATTGAGAAATTTAAAACTGATCGGGCACTTCTAGATCTTGGAGCATGTGTTAGTATCATGCCCGGTAGTTTATATGGTCAGCATGAATTTTGCCCATTAGAAAGGGTAAACACCACCGTGGTGTTGGCGGACCAAACTCATACACTTCCCCGGGGCATGGTGACTAATGTAATGGTTCAGGTGGAGGAATTTTCTCTACCCAGTTGACTTGCTTGTACTTGACTATGCTAAATGTGTGAATAGTACACAACCACAAGTCATATTGGGTAGGCCATTCCTTGCAAAAACCCATGCGGTGATTAATTGTGCTAATGGGATATTGGAAATTAAGTGTAGAGATCATGATAAACGGTTACCATTGTTTGAAAATGCTACTAACTATGTTGTTGACAAATGTGAATCCTTGAGCAAGGATCACACAAAAGAGAAATGTTTTGTGACTAACAGGAATGAGCTAAAGAGTAGCATGAATGTGAAAGGATGGAATGAGATGTTGCATGGAGTTAGAGTTGGTGAGGAAGCAACTACACGAAAGGGAAAAAAGACGAAAAAGAAAGAGGTAAAGAAACCGCCATAAGTAAATGAAAAATGGCAGGATCATGGCGTGCCAAAAGGTTGGGAGGAATCTCTTGAGGAGCATGCATGTAAACGAGAAGGCTGCACGGGGGCAGGCCAGACGCCCACCTTGAATGTCATAAAATTTTCAAAATGGTGGTATTTGTACATTTTGTATATTTTTAGTTTGCATTTTTTTATATTACTAATTGTATTTCAAGCGTACCATCATAGCAAAAGCTAAGTGTGGGGATACCGCACCACGAGAAAAGTTGGGATTTTGATGCGTTCGGTAAAGTTTTTTTTTCCCCGAAAATGAGGTTTCAGTTAAGCGACCTTGAGTGCTTTCATGTTCATTTTGTTGTGGTTAATCCAGGTACGTGTATATTATGTTGTAACCGAACTTTTTGGGTGTTGCTCACTATAAACCCTAACGGGACCCCACTCGTCCTCCCGGGTTAACAAGAGGTTTAAAGGGCTTGTTGCATATGCTAAATGCAATCGTGATTCCTACGAAAGTGAGTTAGGTCTTTTAACGTGTATAACTTGTTTAAAAAATCTATTATGAAACAACTTAATTAGTCTCGGTAATTGTTTTAATAAACTTAACAGAAAATCATTTTTATAACTCTTAAAAGACCTGTCTTACACTTGTGAGAAGCTTGCTTCTACACGTCTCGAGATTTTGCAGGTTCGGTTGTCAGTTTGGCACTTGGTCGAGACGAGAGTATACGAGTGTTTAAGAGAGTTCGTGAGCCGATTGGTCCTATTCCAGTCTCTTTGATATCAGGTGATTTCAATTTCATAATTCATTTTGTCTTATTAGTTTAAATGTTAAAAGTGTAATTGTATATCTGCTAGTAGAACCGTAACATTTAAGCCCCAAATTTTTAAAATTGCTTAACAATCAAAAGTCAATTTCAACCTCGTCCCACAAATGTTCGTTAATTGCTTAAATATTTTAACATTTAGGACAATGTAAACCTTGACGGGTGGTCCATGGGACAACCCTTAAGTGGTTTAAGACCGTTAATATTCATGTGTTTAATTGGTTTATCTTGTTGAATTGGATAACTATGTTTACTCGTGTAATGGTAGGTATGAAAAGCTAGATGATGGAATGACGAGAACCTACGCGAAAATGGTGGCGAAAACGGACTTGGAACGAAGAAAATATCAAGAAAATAAGTTGGAAAAGAGTGAAGTCCACCGTAGCTTACGGTACCCACCGTAAGCTATGGTGGGAGTTGAAGATTATAAGCTGCCGTAAGGCAGTTTAAACCCAGCGTGGATTTTTTGGAAGCCACCGTAAGCTACGGTGGCCACCGTAGCTTACGGTGGACACGTGCTGCAAATTGTAACTGCCGTTTTTATTTGTCTTTTTGGTCGGCTTTTGAGATTATTATCATATCTTTTCATCTAAGGATGACCCTAGGGCGATTTTGAGAGCTTCTTGATCAATTGTGAGTGTGGTAATCATTAAACACTTGTTTTCAATTTGTATGACAATCATAATCGAAGGGATGACAAACCGAATCATGCTCAGCTAAATTCCTTTGTGTTTTCCCTCGGATTGTAAGGTTTATTATGTTTGTTTGGTTGAATGTTTAGAAAATTTCTGAGATAATATTTGATCTTATTGATTTCTTTATTATGGTGTTTATGTATTGGTTGATAGAATGTTAGTTTATCGATTTTGTGTTCTTAACTGTCAGTTCTTGGTTTTGTATATAATCGAGATTAATCGGGAGGGATTTAAGGTTGGATAAACTAATTGGTTTTTTAGTGATTACCTTGCATTATATAATCCAAGTACTTGATCTTCAATTATCGCAATCGTTTACATAAACACGAACTTTATCTATTGTTCATCTCAGTTAAACATTAACCGTAACATTCATGGAAACCTAAAACCGAGGGAAGACATATTTTCTCATATTGATTGAAACTCGTTTATTGCTTTAGTTCTTTTTGTTATTCTAATCAAACAACCGAATCATTGAATTTACTTTTCGCACTTAGTTTAATGTAGTTAAATTTTATAGCTACTCAGTAATGCACTTTCCACAAACTCCCTGTGTTCGATACCCTCTTATCGCTATCTAATAGTTGTAATCGGTTTATTTTTGAGTGAGTCTTCGACCTCACGTCAAACCTCAAGTGTGGGAATAGAGGAAATTGGAAATTTGAAAATTTTAACCCAATAGTACCTCGAAGAGTGTTCAGAAAACAAATTTGTTAACCTGTTAATTATTTCCATTAATGTCAAGTATAGGTTTCTGGTCATGGTTGGTTTTTCAGCTTCTCGATAGTCTTACTCGCAAATGTTTTCATAACGAAAAGTTAAAAAATGGGGTCGTTTAGGTGGGGATAACGAGTCATGAGGACAGGTACACATGTTTATATCGGCAACCTTATTCCTCCGGCACGTGTGTGAGTTGACCACATATATATAATACACATATAATATATAGTACACACATGTCATTTGAGTGCTTTCATCGATGTTCATGGATTACGGGATCGTAGTTGGCAAAATGCAAAAGTGACAGAGGCAATTAGGTTAAGCCTTGTCTGGATGAGCGAGAGTGTGGGTACTGGGGGGTTGGCCCTCATACGTTATACATATGAGCGTGGGTAATGTGAGGGGCGGGGGTTGGTTCCCTTAGAAAACATTTCTTGGACCTATGTTTCATTTGATTAACCCCGACATTATGTTACGAGATTATCCGGCTTAATAGGTTTCTTTGTATTTGTATTTATTTTTATTTTTGTATTTGTATTTGTTCTATTATTAAGCATCACGTTTATTATGTTTAGTAAAAAAATAGCAAAAAGCCAAAAAGATGTATGTTTATATTCAGTTACGTAATTAGTTGTTCGTTTGTGTCTGTAAAAAAAAGATGAAAGCAGTATGTATGTTAGTTTTGCTTATTTAGATGTTTTGTAATAAGCCGGGTCGGATTGTTTGAGCTACTTAAAAATTTCCCTTCCGTACCCTTACACCTAGGCCCGTTACAACCCTTTTTAAGTCCTCTTGATTTGCATTTATGTCAAAGCAGCTTACGGATGGATACTTGGTTATGAGTGATACTGAGAGCAGAGTGACACTAGCACATCTTTTGCTAGTCCAGATATTAAACCGAGAGGAGATATGATATATTACGAGGGGTATGAGCATGTGTGCCTTAACCGGAAACAAGATACGCTTGTCTGGAAGGCTCTATTGTTTTTATTATAGCACTTAACTTTATTTGTGGGATGCCAATATAGAAAGTGTCAGTCTGGGAAACTGGGTATGACCTTAAACCTTACTAGTATTAATGACGATAATTCACATATCTATGATGGAGGTTAATGTTTACGTTAAAGTTTGCTTGAGGTCAAGCAAAAGATACGTGTGGGGATGTGATGGTCGGGTATTTTGTATATATATTAGTGTATTAATTATGTAGTTTTATTGAGTATACTGTTAGAACTTTGGTACTTTCATACGTGCTTTTATTGAGTATACTGTTAAAGATGCTAAATGAGAGACTTGTAAGAACATGGAATGATATCTCGGGAAGACCGAAGCATGATTTTATGTTTTGGGAAGTGTTACAAGTATTCGAGAAGAGTATGGATGAGAAATCATAAGCCGATGCTAAAACTGAACAAGATGGGTTGTCAAAATGCGACCATGAAGTAAAACAAGCATATCATGGGTTAGAAAATGAGTTACGGGAGCCATAATATATGAATTTTGGGTTTCTCAACGAGAGGAGTCCAAATATTAGGTTTTCTTAGGTCGCGATACGCGATGGCATGAGGCTATGGCCATCACGTATCGCTATGGACATAAAAACGGAAAAAATCAGGTTTTGACCTATATCTTCTATTTGACGAACCCTAATCAGTATTGATGACCAGCAATAGCTATTAGGCGATTTTGGGTGAATTCCAGGGCTACCAATAATCTCTTGATCAATCCTAATGGCCTTCCTCATCATAATTGAAGATCTATCGGTGACGATGCTCGGCTAGTCTTCTTCGAATCATACCTGGGATGTAAAGTTTGTAAAAATTTTAGTTTCCTCATGTGACTAAGAACATTTATGTATAATTGCTTATGTTTAATATATGATTATTGATGTTTAGTATTTCTGTGTGTTCAATCGGTTTAGGTTTACGTTGATCTGAACGGTTAGTTACCAGTTGCTATAATAATTGATCATAGGGTTGTTTGATTAGGTTGAATACGACAAAGAATATAATTGCCCTTAACTGAGTCACACTGGCAGGGATCGTTTGATAACCAGTGTCGTGTGTAAAGCAATTATTGTTGCCTAAGGTTTTGTCTAGTTGATCAGTCTGTAGTTAACCGTTAATGATTAATTTGTTAGTTTACGTGAGATTACTGTAAGTTACCTACTTGAAGTCTCGGGTGTGATTTGCTTTGTTAATTGATTGAAAATTGTTTACTTGTTTGTTGCTTAATTCTCTAAGCAAACTGGTTCCATTGATTGACTTGTCTTAGTGTGTCCCTACAGGCGTAAAAGTTCGCTTCTGGAAATCGTCTGTTTAGGTAGATTAATCTGGCTTGGGCTATTCTATTCCTTGCATCACGCCCGGGAAAGACCAGAAATGCATGAATGTCATCCCCATACTCGGCCATCTGCAATTTATATTCAAATTAGTCAAAATGTGTCGAAAATTATTAATATGTTGGAACAGAGAGCAAACCACGGCGCCTTGCTTTTAAAAGTACGACCCGTGCAGCTACTGTTCTTCAGTTTCTTCCTATTTTGACTTTCTATTGACCAAAAGGTGACCACGATTCGTGTTGTTTAAAGCAAGGTTCGTGTTTTTAATCCTAATTTCAAACTCATCAAGACTCGAACATGCGATTCTACCTGGTTGTTTCAATTGGGTTTTCTTTTGTTATCTATTTTACCCAAATCCGAACCCGAATGATTTCTTCCAACAAATCTTAGTATAAAACCTATATAGCAATTCATTATCCTAAATCTAAACGAATAACCCTCTAATTTTCGGGTTTAAACCCGATTCAATCAATTGGTGAGATTTTCGGGTTAGTCTAGATCTAGAAAGATGAAATCGAACAATAGTTTTGTTAAATTAACATACCTTCGGTTGGAATTCAAAGAATTGATGCAAAGATTTGTGGACACAAAAGCACGACACCGTGCTTTTAAAAGCACAGCTCGTGCTGCACGAGGGAGACAATTTCTTTTGTTTATGTTGCTTGTTTGTCGAGCTGGTTCGTTTTTAACTGATTTTCTTTGAGTGTTAGAATTAAGATAGTAATAAAAAGTCCTAAATTTCATTAAAACATAAACATAGTTAAACATGATTGAAATAAAAGTACAACAATAATTTCGGATCATAAAACATAACAATAGCAAGAGCAAATTTAAAACAAGTCAAAGTCGGGACTTCAATAACCGCCATTCCCGAACAGGGCTTGAATGTGTGGTGGGGCTCGTTTAACCTCCAAGAGTTCGGAAAGCTTTTTATCGACCTTTGAGATCTCCCGGTTAAGATAGTTGAGCTTGAAGGCCGCATCCTTTTTGTGGCTATCCACAACATGGAAGTTTTCAAACCGAAGCAGTTTGACTTTGTTGATCAGCTCGATTACGCAAGCTTCAGTTTGAATGTTGCTTTCGACTTGGTCCCTTATGATGCATTATAGCCTCATGACCTCCTCCTCAAGATTTGAGGAAGAATCATGTTGCTTGCCTTTCCTCACTGGCCTCCATTCAACTTTATTGCTTTTCATTTCAGTAAATTTTGTGTTTGATGTGAAAGGAATAGTGAGTATTTGCATGCATTATATAGAGACTGGAAAGTCGAACACGGCCCCGTGCTTCTTGAAGCACGACACCGTGCTGCTAGGGAAATAAATACTTCTGATTCGGAGAATTGGGTACGGAGTCAGCGCGTATCATGCTGAAAATTCTAAGGTGACCAAAGTCCCATGCTTCAAGAAGCACGACCCATGCTTTTTGTCACTGAAATTTTCTTTTATTTTTCAGCCAAACGCGAGAGCCGGAATTTTTAGAATGATGTTTAGCATGTTATTGTAAGAGTTTGATCATCCTAAAATTTACTTTTCAAAATTAGAAATCCTAGAACAAATATGGGATAAGCCCGGTTTTCCTAGAAACATGAAAATGCTCGGGTTAAGGCCGAAATTCCTAACACAATGTGCCTAATGCACTTGTTCACACATGGAAATAGAAAATTAAGGTTCCTAGATTTCTCCGAAAGGTTCTCCTCCGCCGAATTTCCCTGGTGGTGGAAAGTACGTGAAACCAAGAACTTGAAACTGGAGTTTTTCGTTAATGTCTTGAAGTTCCATTTTCATGTTTTCCACTAATTCGGTGAGTTGAACAAGACGCATTTCAGCGAGGAGATTCATTTCGGTGAGTTCCTTCACGAGTTCTTGAAGTTTCAAGAGAATCTCGGTTTTGGAAACATGTCGGGCATCGATTCTCGGTTGTCGAGGAACGAGAATTGCTTCACTCGTTTCAGTAGGTATGTCTAATTCTAAGAGAAGAGTGTTTTGGATTTGGTTGGTGCAAAGAATTCATTGGCAATGAGAGCCTTTTATAGCCAACCAGATGCAAGGCACGGCCCCGTGCTTTTAGAAGCACGGTCCTGTGTTTTTGCTCTTACAATTCTGTTACAAACCAGTCTGACTGAGATTTTTGCAGCGAAGATTCCGCCCCGCACATTGTGGCACGGTTCCGTGCTTTTTGAAGCACGCCCCGTGTTTGTTGTTTTTTTATTATTATTTTTTTATTATTTTTATATTCAATGCCTAGTTTAATCAGGGCCTTGGCTAGACCCTGCTTTCAATTTGCTCATTTGTTCTGGTGGGGGATTAGTACCTTCGAGACGGTCTCGAATGATCCATCGATGTATGGCTTTAATCGATGTTCATTAACTTTGAACTTTTGGCCATCAGAATTTGAAATCTCAAAGGTCCCATAGTCAAAAACTGATTCAACTATGTGTGGACCTGTCCAGCGAGATTTTAGCTTTACTGGGAAAAGACATAAACGTGTGTTATATAACAGTACACTATCGCCAACTTGAAATTTCTAGTTTCCTTTTAGATGGTCGTCGAGTAAACATTTAGTCTTTTATTTGTAAGACCAGGAATTTTCATATGCCAGTGCTCTTAGTTCTTCTAGTTCATGAATTTGATCTTTCCGGTTTTTACCGACGGACATTAGATCAAGGTTCACTGCTCTAAGATCCCAGTAAGCTTTGTGTTTTAGTTCTACTAGTAGATGACATACTTTCCCATAAACAAGTTTGAAGGGTGTTGTTCCTAAGTGAGTTTTGTAGGCTGTCCTAAGGGCCCACAAAGTGTCATCTAATTTTTCAGCCCAATTTTTGCGATTCATCCCTATAGTTCTTTCTAAAATTCTTTTAATTCCTCGATTCGAGACCTCCACTTGCCCACTGGTCTGAGGGTGATATGGCGTTGCCAGTCGGTGGTAAACTCCATATCGTGCTAAGACTTTGTCCATTAAAGCATTGCAGAAGTGAGTACATCTGTTACTGATTAGTGCTTTTGGAGTACCGAATCGTGAGAATAACCTTTTCAGAAATTGTACAACTACTCGAACTTCGTTAGTGGGAAGAGCTTGTGCTTCCACCCATTTAGACACGTAGTCGACTGCTACGAGGATGTACTTGTTTCCAAAGGAGTTAGGAAATGGGCCCATGAAATCTATTCCCCATACATCAAAGACTTCACAAATTTGAATGCCTTTTTGAGCCATCTCATTTTGGCCGAGATGTTTCCGGCTCTCTGACAAGCATCGCATTCTTGGATCAAAGCATGTGTGTCTTTATATATGGTGGGCCAGAAGAATCCTGCATAAAACACTTTTCTGACCGTGGTGGCGGTACTGTGGTGTCCACCAGTAGGTCCTTCATGGCAGTGTTTGAGAATATCTACGGCTTCCTTTCCTGCTACACATCTACGAACAACCTGATCGGCACCTATCCTAAACAAGTAAGGATCTTCCCAGAAATAGAACTTAAGGCGGAAAAGAATTTCTTCCGTTGTTGATGAGTAAGCCCTTTTCTTAGAATTCGATAGTTTGCGAAATGGGCAAACCAAGGACTTTCATCCTTGTCCTGCATGACTGCTTGGATATGCATGAGAACTTCATGTGCAAAATATCATCGATAATTTCCTTGTGATGTTCTTCTGAAGTTGGGCATTCTAAGCGTGATAGATGGTCTACGGCTACATTCTCTGCTCTTTTCTTGTCTTTGACTTCTATGTCGAAGTCTTGGAGTAAAAGAATCCATCGGATGAGTCTAGGTTTTGCATTTTGTTTGTTGAAGAGGTATCGTATGGCGGCATGGTCGGTGTAAACTATGGTTTTGGAAAGAACTAGTTAGGATCTAAATTTTTCAAAGGCAAAGACTACTGCTAGTAACTCTTTTTCTGTTGTGGTGTAATTTTCTTGCGCATCGTTAAGAGTTTTACTGGCATAGTAAATTGGGTGAAAGTGTTTTTCTTTGCGTTGTCCGAGTAGGGCTCCAACTACAAAGTCACTTGCATCGCACATGATTTCGAATGGAAGGGTCTAATCGGGTGTAGTCATGATTGGTGCGTTGATAAGTTTGTCTTTCAATATGTTGAATGATTCAACATATTCTTCAGAGAAGATGAATGGTGCGTCTTTCTCCAGAAGTTTGGTCATAGGCCTAGCGATTTTGTTGAAGTTTTTATGAAAAGACGGTAAAATCCTGCTTGACCTAAAAAACTTCTTATGGCCTTTACTGAAGTTGGGAGTGGAAGTTTAGAGATGGCTTTTATTTTTTCTCTATCAACTTCTAATCCTGCTTGAGATATCTTGTGACCGAGAACGATGCCTTCTTTAACCATAAAGTGACATTTCTCTCAGTTGAGCACTAGGTTTACTTCCTCACACCTGGCTAACATTTTGTCGAGGTTTTTTAAGCAATGATCGAAAGAGTCTCCAAAGACTGAGAAGTCGTCCATGAATACTTCCATAGAGTGTTCGATCATTTCGTGAAATATGGCCACCATGCGACGTTGGAAGGTGGCTGGAGAATTACATAGTCCAAATGGCATTCTTCGGTAGGCGAAGGTTCCATACGGGCATGTAAAAGTGGTCTTCTCCTGATCTTCAGGAGTTATGGGAATTTGAAAATATCCGGAAAATCCATCAATAAAACAGTAGAACATTTTTCCAAATAAACGTTCATGCATTTGATCAATGAAAGAAAGTAGAAAATGATCTTTTCTTGTGGCGTCATTAAGTTTCCGGTAGTCAATGCAAACTTGCCAGCCTGTGATGGTTCTCATTGGTACTAGCTCATCCTTTTCGTTCAATACAACTATCATTCCTCCCTTCTTGGGTACTACTTGAACGGGACTAACCCAAACTGAATCTGAGATTGGGTAGATTAATCCGGCATCAAGGAGTTTGATTACTTCTTTCTTCACCACATCTTGCATGTTGGGATTGAGACGTCTTTGATGTTGGACCGCTGGTTTATATTCTTCCTCCATGAGGATTTTGTGAGTACAAAAAGAAGGACTGATTCTCTTGATATCCATGATCTTCCATGCGATAGCCTTCTTATGATTTTTGAGAACTTTAAGAAGTTCGTCTTTCTCTTCTTTAGAAAGATGAGATGAAATAATTACTAGGAGTTGAGAGTCTTTTTCCAAAGAGGCATATTCGAGGTGGCTTGTAAGTTCTTTTAACTCTAAGGCTAGTGGTTCTTCAATTGATGGTTTTGATTTTTCGTTATATTCGGTGATCTCATATACTACTTCTGATACTTCGTGATAGTCAGTATTGAGATTTTCGTTTTCTAAAATGGGTATGGTGATGGTTTCGGCTAAGACTTGTGTTTCTAGTGGGTTAGTGATGGAGGAATCTCGCATATAGCAACTCACGATGGAATCTATGATGTCGACACAATATAACGTGGCATCGTGATGTTGCAGATATTGCATAGATTTTCCTATGTCAAAAGTGATTGCCTCGTCATTGACCCTAAGAGTGCAGTGGCTAAGAAGGGTCTTCCTAATATCAGAGGTACACTTTTGTCTTCCTCCATGTCTAGAATTACAAAATCTACTGGGAAAACAAATTTGTCAATTTTGACAAGCATGTTTTCAACAATGCCCCTAGGATATTTAACAGATCGGTCAGCTAACTGAATGCTCACGCGGGTGGGTTTTGGTTCTACTATCCCTAGTTTTGCAAAGACCGCATATGACATTAGGTTAATACTAGCACCTAGGTCAGCCATGGCATTGCTGACAGACAAATTTCCTATGAGACAAGGGATAGCAAAACTCCCTGAATCGGTCATCTTTGTTGGTAGCTTGTTCTGGAGGACTGGAGAGCATTCTTCACTCAGGGTGACATGTGATAATTCTTCAAGTTTCCTTTTGTTTGTTAGCACTTCTTTGAGGAACTTGACGTATTTTGGCATTTGAGCGATGGACTCAATAAAAAGGGATGTTGATGTGGAGTTGTTTGAAGAGTTCTAAAAACTTCCCGTATTATGCTTCCAATCTCTCCTACTTCAGTCTTCCTGGGTATGGAATAGGTGGAACATAAGTTCGGACAGGTTCCTTGGGTTGTACGGTGCCTGTTGGGATCAGTCTTTCATGTGTTTTATCAGGGTATTCATTTTCCATAACTGTTTCTGAAGTTTGTGAGGCAACAGTGGTTGTATCGCTTCTGAGTGTAACAACGTTAGCTGTCGCATTCGGGTTGGTGATTGTGTTGCTTGGAAGAGTGTCGGGTGGTCTTTCGAATAATTTTCGGGCAATTTGTCCGATCTGAGTTTCTAGATTCTGTAATGATGCTTGTTGACTTTTGAGGTCGGCTTCATGTTTTAACAATACTCCGCTGATATCAACAGCTCTTGAGTCGGCCTTCTTCTATGCTTCATTTGTCTTGGTCATGATTTGGATTAACATCTCTTTGATTTTTAGTAGCTTGGGTTTTGATGACTACTAGAACTTTGATCTTGAAATTGGATTTTTGGTTGGAAGGATTGATTCATCGGTCTTTTCTCGAATCCGGGTAGGGGTTGAGTGTTACCTCCGTCTTTCCAGCTGAAATTCGGGTGACTTCTCCATCCTGGATTGTAGTTATTGTTGAAAGCGTTGTTATGTCGAGCGATGAAGTCGACCTATTTCATAGCCATGATGACTTGTTTGCAGTCACTTGTCTTATGAGTTCCTCCACAGGTGTCACAGGTGAGTCTGGTTTTTGATAACTCGGCTTGAAGTTGTTCGAATTTTTTTAGAAAAGGCTTTAAGATGTGTTGTGACAAGAGTGTTGGAATGGACATGGTATATTCCTTTATGGGTTGGAGTAGATCTTGGTGGGTTGTAAGCGAAAATTATCTTTGCTGCTTTCTCCAGGACTTCAAATGCTTCGTTAGGTGATTTGGATCCCAGGTCTCCACCGGCGATTTGGTCGATGGCCTGTTTGTTTTGACTGGATTGTGCGTCAAAGAAGGTTTGTACTTGAAACCATACGCTCAGTCCATGATGTGGGCATCTTCTCATAAGACTTTTGTATCTCTCTCATGCTGCGTGTAACGATTCATCATCATCGGTCCGGAATCGAGTAATGCTGGCTCGGTATTTGGCAGTTTTATCAGGTTGAAAGTATTTGAGGAGAAACTATTCAACCATCTGGTCCCAAGTGGTGATGGATCCAGAGGAAAGGGATTCTATCCATTCCAGGGTTTGTCCCCTTAGAGAGAAAGGAAAGAGTTTGAGTTTGATTCGATCCTCTGAACAGTTCTGTATTTTAAAGGTTCCGTGGATTCGTAGGAATCGAGATATATGAGAAAGAGGGTCTTCGTCGAGGAGATCATGAAATTAAACTGAATTTTCCACCATATGAATGGTGCTTGATTTGATTTCGGAATTTTCGGTGATTTCTGGTGGAGCCACTCCATTGCAGTAGCCTTCGAGAGTTGGCTTGGCATACTGGCTCATGTTCGGCTCATTGTTCTGGGCCGCCATCATTTCTTATGTTTGATTTTCTTTTGATGTGGTGGCGTCTACTGACTCATCTTTGATTGAATTCGGCGGTTTCTGCAGTCCGTTTACGTATTAGTCGATGAAAGAGTCGTTCCGGTTATGAAATTGGAGAAACAAGCTCAGGCTCGAAAGTAGAGGACATACATGGGACTAAATCAAAGTTAAAACTAAAGTGAAAGTTAGTTAAAGTTAAACTACGAGTTAGGCTAAACTATTTTAAAACTAAACTAAAGTCTAAGTTAATTAAGCTAAGGTAAAGGTTAGGTAAATAAAGGTAAAAATTAGGCTAGCCGTAAAATCATATAGTTTAATAGTTAGCAATAATAAAATAAAATAAATTTTAAAAATTTGTACAATTATAGACAATGATTAAATTAAAACTTTGATCGTTCTTAGAAACGTACCGTATCCCCGGCAACGGCGCCAAAAACTTGATGTTGTTTGTGATGTGTGGTGAAAGATAAAAGATGGGATGATTTAGACTTTTGCACAAGATCGTGTTTCAAAGTTATAAAAGTGATTTCTACTAAAACTAAACACACACAAAATAGGCAAGTGTGCCTATCATATATGTAGGATAGTATTGGTAAGAACCAAGTATCGATCCGTGGACACAAATGTTTCTAATAATAAATTGTCGTTTTACTTTAATCGGAGGTTTTAATCATATTGGGTTGACTATTAAACTTTTTATAAAATATAAATACTTATATATAATATATAGGTGACCAAGACGAGAAATTCTAAACAAGTAGTTCAATTATATGAAGGTTACCATCTAAGATCAAGAATCCACTCCATTTATCCTTGATGATTATAAATTAAACATGTGATAAACTTTCCGTAATAAAATATGATAGAATAGCCCATCATTTCTAATTGAGCATATCCTATAACATAAAAGAAAGAAGCATGCACATTTTAAAGTCAACCATTTCCTAATGTCATGCTACCACGAGAATGTTAATTTGAGTTGACAAGTAGTTTAGTAAAGTAGAAAGATGTCACACCCCGACTTAGGGCCTAGGCGTGTGACCAATAGTTGGTACCTGTTTTGTAAATAAATCAGAGTTGTGGGTTTTATTTCAGCGGAAGTCTTTAATAAAATAATATTATATTGAAAACTTATTAAACTCTCGGGTTTAAATACCCGTTTGATGTTTCAAATACATTTATTTAGAAAACAGAATTCTTTTATAATATTTTCAAATAAAATATCTGAGCCATCAGATAGCATCTAATGACTATAACTCCAATCTTCTATTCCTTCTTGCTTGTTTGTTCTAACCTTTCTTGTTTTCCCTGTAACATGGGTGGGAAAATACGTCAGCACAAAGCTGGTGAATAACGATGACTCTAAAATCTCTTTTCAATACCTTTGTGAAACCAACAATAATACCTTTATGACTACTCATTAGCACCCAACTAAATTGGGATCAAATTACCCTAAGTACCATGTACAATTAATTATATACACAATATCATTTCTCTGAACAGTCTCGTAGACCTTCAGAGGCATGTTGATGATATGCATGGCCTCGGGGAACTCCGAGTCACCATGTATGTTTGGATCCAGACACATGTATACTCTTAATCAGAGTGTCCGTTTCTTATGATTGTAACACAAAGTTTCAAGGATTCGTAAATCCTATGCAAACATTCTGACTCATTATAAAAGGTTTGGGGCGTATTCACCTTTTCTGTTTATAATCAGTTTATGATACTGATTCCTGTTTTCTGATTTCCTCTTCTTGTTTTGTTACCTCGGACCTATAGTACGAGAATAACCTTTGTATAAATAACTAGATCAGCGATCTAGCTTCAGACCTTTAGTCCGTTTTCTATAGCTTTAACCTTGATAAAAAATATTTGTTTATTCAAAACATTTGGACCTTTAGTCCTTTTGTTTGTTTGTCATTTTCATACCATGTTTATTCTTCAAGAAGAAACATTAATTTTATATTCTTTCTATATGAATATTATATTTCTTAATCATAAAGAAATATTGTTTAACTATAACATTCGCTTAAGAAAAGTTATATAACTCTTAATCATAATCAATGTTCGGCTATACATCTGACTATGGTCTAAGCCCTTTATAATAATAAAATAATAACTTAGGCAGAGTCCCTTACCTCGCACGGGTATTCGGAGTTAGATATTCCTAAGTTTATACGGGCAGCACTTCTACTCTATATGCACATTTATCGAGGCGTTCTTGATCAACCCTTCTTGGCACGCAAAGCAAAACGATGTTCAGATGTCGTCGGGTCATGCACGTACTTCGAGGAAAAATGTCGGGTTATTTGGCACGAATTACGAGGTGTTAGATGTCGGGTAGGTGGCACGCAAAACGATGTTCGGCACGCAAACCGCGGTAGAGAGAGTGTAAATTCTAGATAGAGAGTGGTTGTGGGTGTGTGAAATGAATGTGCCATGGCCACCCTATTTATAGCCGATTTTGAGTCCCATCGCGTACCGCGATGGGCTCCTTTCCTGACTCTGTCGCGTACCGCGACCGACACATTCTCGCCACGTGTTGCCACATGGTCTGACACGTTCTGTCACGTGTCTCGTCGTGTTGCCACGTGTCACCAGAGTGCGACACGTGTTCGTGAGTCATCACGGCCCATCGCGTACCGCGATGGCCGTCCTCTTGGACTCATCTCGTAGCGCGATGGGTCCTTAAACATTTGTTTTTCATTTTGGTCCCTCTTCTTTGACAGGCTCTTAAGCGGCTCGCGGCGATGCGAGCGTGCGAAGTGCAAAGTGCGCCATCAAAGCGCCACATTTCGCCCAACGCCCTTCGCCATCGTCCTCGTCCGAGCGCGTGCGCGTGCGCGTGCGCGTCGGGTGCTACGCACCCTCCGCTGGGAACACTTGGTGCATGATATTCATAAAAGAATATTACTATGGAAAATCTCTTTCTTATAAAGAGCTTCCATTTCTTTACCACTTTACACGTGGGATGGAATCCATCTTCCTTATTTATACCTTGGTGGAATGCTTCCACTTTCTTACATATTCCAATGTGGGATGAAGTTTTCTCTTTACTTATTTCCTCCATGTAAGAATACTTAGCTTTAGGAAATATTTTTGTTTCCTTATTTTTCTTATATTTCCTTATTTAATATTTTCTCATTACTTATCTTGAGATTATTTTTGATCCCTCAACTTTCCTAATTTGATTAAATTTGGATCTTGTTGTTATATCCTCCCCACCTTGGAATGAATCTCGTCCTCGAGATTTGTTGTTTGAAGTGTGACCAGTTCTTACATCTTGATTGATGATTAGATTTTACTAATCTGGTTCTTGTTGTTATAATCTATATGCAGGATGACTATGGTCTTTATTTTGTTGCTAACTTACATCCTTGAATGATGTAACCAGTCAATAGTTTAGAATGTCATTAGTAAATGTAAATTGATAAACACAATGATCAGTTGTGTTTAACTATTTACCTTACCATTTGTATTCTAAACATTTAACGATGTTAAATACTTTGTTGTTTGGATTCAGTCTGTCGAATCTATTCCATCCTTGATCTTGATCAATAACGTCCTTTATATTCTAACAGTACTCTTGCAATTTGGCTTAATTTCATTCGCTATACTTAGCGATTGTATTTCTTAAATATCTTTGAGCTCTTTTCCTTTGACTTTTTGATCAGCCTTACTAGGTAGATAATATAATATTCTTGAATGAGCTCCTTGCATATATATATTTTCTAACGTTTGGTATATCATCCTCCTAGATGATAATTTTCTCAATGTTTTCTTTGTTATAAGTTCGGATGAACTTTTCAATATGTGAACTTCTTGATTGTTCTTTAGAGGTAACGAATATAAGCATTCTTGTGTATTAACACGATCTATATGCTAATATTTCATTTATAATTTAGGGACTTAAATACCCTTCTTCGATTACAAAACTTCTCGTTTAATAACGAGTTACGATTAATATACAAAAGTTAGCTAATCTATCTTGACATTTCTTTGATGTGCTCTTGTCATTCATTAGTCTTGACTAGTTTTTCTTTTTGGGCACTCAGTCTTAAAGTGACCCGTTTCTCCACATGTAAAACATACTCCTAGCTTCTTACGACATTCATCTATTGTGTGTCCTGCTCTCTAGCAGTATGCACAATTGTTTGAATTTTCTAGTCGACACTTTCCAGTATGTTTTCTTCCACAAGTTTTACATGTTGTCTTGGGAGTACTTTCTCCTTTTTCTAACTTTCCGGAATCTTTTGATTTCTTAGTCTCTTTGTCATTCTTCATTTCTTCTTCTTGATTCCTTATCATGCTATGGATTAAGTATCCGGCCAATTCCATAGCCGAATCAACTATTTCTGGCATATTGGATCGTACCATGTCTCTTATTTCTCTTGGTAGTCCATATATGTAACGAGTTACTTTATTATATTCCGAAGTTACTAAATGTGGAACCAGTCGGCAGTATTCTAGGAATTTAGTGTTATATTCCTTAAGATTCGTGCCAACAACCTTGTGATTCCATAACTCAGTTTGAATCCGATCCATTTCATGAGTTGGGCAAAATTTCTTTAATATGAGACCCTTGAATGTTTCCCAACTTAAGTTATACATTGTTTCTCGACCCTTGATTTGAATCAGGGTGTTCCACCATTCAAGAGCTTCTCCCTTGACCATTTGTGAAGAATACTGGATAGCTTCTTCACCGGTGCATTTGCATATGGTGACGATTGATTCTTGTTCTTCTAGCCACCTCATAGCGGCTATACCATCCGAATCTCCATGAAATTCTTTAGGATCGTAAACTTTATAGTTCTTAAAGTTACATCCTTTTTGGATCTTTCTTTTCTTTCGTTTCTTTTTCTTTGATTGATTATCAGATATAGAGCTATCATAAGCTTCCTCCTTTCTTGAAGGAACAGACTTACTTTGACTTCTCTTGTTAGATTTTGGTTGACTTTGACTTATAGATATGTCATTGATAGCTTCCTTAATCATCTTTTGAATTCCCTTTATATATTGAGCGGGGATTTCATTATCCTTATTTTCAACGTTTTCTTCATTTACAGTTTTCTTGGGAGGACTATTGTGAGAGTTTGCACTTTCTTCTCTTGACATACTACAATAAAATTTTAAAAGATAAGTCCAATATTCGAATAATTCAAAACATATCTTTTGTTCATCATATTATAGTTTACAAGAGTGCATATTATTTGTTACAATTATATTCTCTATAATTACTAAGGTTTTATTTTTTCCAGCGGATAACTAATTTTTTAATCTTACTATCTTTCTTGGTATCCTCCTTTTCTTTTTCTTCCACTTCCATCTCTTCCATTGTTTCTTCCTTTTGAGTGCAAATAAAGTAAGGATCTTGAGTTACCGGAAAACATTCTTACTCTTGAATATATTCTTCCGGATAGTCATTACTTCTTTTTCCTTTAGCATTATTGTTTTCTTGGATCTACTTGATCCTGTTCCATATGTATTTGGAATTATTTGAGCTAGCGGAATGTCAGAATCATATGAATCCGAATCTTCCTCCACTTTCATCGCTAGATATAGGAATTGGAAGAAAAGACGTTCCCATAAATCCTTTTCCTTTACTAGATCGAGGCTTAACGGATTCTTCGCTAGATTGACGATCGGACATCTGCGCGAGGTTAGATTTAGGGATAGGTAGACACTCCTATCTTATTTGTTATATCTTATCCGTATTAGTTATGAATGATTTCTTGATACTTTTCAACTAAGTATCTTGTTTGCTTGAATCAATATTCGTATAATAAGTTTTCAAAACTTATCCTTAATCAAAGCCTAGGAATAATTAAATACCTAATTCGCAAAGATTGATGGCTCTAATACCAACCTGTCACACCCCGACTTAGGACCTAGGCGTGTGACCAATAGTTGGTACCTGTTTTGTAAATAAATCAGAGTTGCGGGTTTTATTTCAGCGGAAGTCTTTAATAAAATAATATTATATTGAAAACTTATTAAACTCTCGGGTTTAAATACCCGTTTGATGTTTCAAATACATTTCTTTAGAAAACAGAATTCTTTTATAATATTTTCAAATAAAATATCTGAGCCATCAGATAGCATCTAATGACTATAACTCCAATCTTCTATTCCTTCTTGCTTGTTTGTTCTAACCTTTCTTGTTTTCCCTGTAACATGGGTGGGAAAATACGTCAGCACAAAGCTGGTGAATAACGATGACTCTAAAATCTCTTTTCAATACCTTTGTGAAACCAACAATAATACCTTTGTGACTACTTATTAGGCACCCAACTAAATTGGGATCAAATTACCCTAAGTACCATGTACAATTAATTATATACACAATATCATTTCTCTGAACAGTCTCGTAGACCTTCAGAGGCATGTTGATGATATGCATGGCCTCGGGAAACTCCGAGTCACCATGTATGTTTGGATCCAGACACATGTATACTCTTAATCAGAGTGTCCGTTTCTTATGATTGTAACACAAAGTTTCAAGGATTCGTAAATCCTATGCAAACATTCTGACTCATTATAAAAGGTTTGGGGCGTATTCACCTTTTCTGTTTATAATCAGTTTATGATACTGATTCCAGGTTTCTAATTTCCTCTTCTTGTTTTGTTACCTCGCACCTATAGTATGAGAATAACCTTTGTATAAATAACTAGATCAGCGATCTAGCTTCAGACCTTTAGTCCGTTTTCTATAGCTTTAACCTTGATAAAAAATATTTGTTTATTCAAAACATTTGGACCTTTAGTCCTTTTGTTTGTTTGTCATTTTCATACCATGTTTCTTCTTCAAGAAGAAACATTAATTTTATATTCTTTCTATATGAATATTATATTTCTTAATCATAAAGAAATATTGTTTAACTATAACCTTCGCTTAAGAAAAGTTATATAACTCTTAATCATAATCAATGTTCGGCTATACTTCCGACTATGGTCTAAGCCCTTTATAATAATAAAATAATAACTTAGGCAGAGTCCCTTACCTCGCACGGGTATTCGGAGATAGATATTCCTAAGTTTATACGGGCAGAACTTCTACTCTATATGCACGTTTATCGAGGCGTTCTTGATCAACCCTTCTTGGCACGCAAAGCAAGACGATGTTCAGATGTCGTCGGGTCGTGCACGTACTTCGAGGAAGAATGTCGGGTTATTTGGCACGGATTACGAGGTGTTAGATGTCGGGTCGGTGGCACGCAAAACGATGTTCGGCACACAAACCGAGGTAGAGAGAGTGTAAATTCTAGATAGAGAGTGGCTGTGGGTGTGTGAAATGAATGTGCCATGGCTACCCTGTTTATAGCCGATTTTGAGTCACATCGCTTACCGCGATGGGCTCCTTTCCTGACTCTGTCGCGTACTGCGACTAACACATTCTCGCCACGTGTTGCCACGTGGTCTGACACGTTCTGCCACGTGTCTCGTCGTGTTGCCACGTGTCACCAGAGTGCGACACGTGTTCGTGAGTCACCACGGCCCATCGCGTACCGCGATGGCCGTCCTCTTGGACTCATCGCGTAGCGCGATGGGTCCTTAAATATTTATTTTTCATTTTGGTCCCTCTTCTTTGAGAGGCTCTTAAGCGGCTCACGGCGATGCGAGCGTGCGAAGTGCAAAGTGCGCCATCAAAGCGCCACATTTCGCCCAACGCCCTCCACCGTCGCCATCGCCAGCGCCATCTTCCTCGTCCTCGCCCGAGCAAGAGCGCGTGCGCGTGCGCGTGGGGTGCTACGCACCCTCCGCTAGGACCACCTAGTGCATGATATTCATAAAAGAATATTACTATGGAAAATCTCTTTCTTATAAAGAGCTTCCATTTGTTTACCACTTTCCATGTGGGATGGATTCCATCTTCCTTATTTATACCTTGGTGGAATGCTTCCACTTTCTTACATCTTCCAATGTGGGATGGAGTTTTCTCTTTACTTAATTCCTCCATGTAAGAATACTTAGCTTTAGGAAATATTTTTGTTTCCTTATTTTTCTTATATTTCTTTATTTAATGTTTTCTCATTACTTATCTTGAGATTATTTTTGATCCCTCAACTTTCCTGAGTTGTTTAAATTATGATCGAAATTTTGGGGATGTTACAAAAGATTAGGATTGACTTCGATTTCTCAAATACCAGTTCTAAAAACTTCGGGTATTTATAGTTTAGTCACACAACCTCCACTTGGTTGGTTTAAGTAGGTTATAATTACACATTCCTTTAACATATGATTTCTTTAACTAGCATGATAACCCAAGCAATCGCGTTAGCGATGTTATTTCGGAATTACCAAAACTAGAGAAATAGATCATAACTTATATCTCATCATTTCTAAGTACAATATAAGGATTCATGTTTTGATAAGTTATCAAAGTATTTCTATCTTTAAAGAACATGAATCGATCATGAACGATTGTCAATATAATTGACAATCACCAACTTTGAATTGTTGAATTAAGATGGTGAAACATTTCTCATCAAAAGATAATTGCAAGATAACCATGTACTTTAATAAACTAAACCACATGTTTTATATAATCATCAAGTAAAACAAATCTTCTTCATAGATTTTAGATGGTAAATGGAGTTTAGCTCATAATGAGCATAGTTATGAACATTAGAATGGATGATGAGAACAAACACGTGATTAAACTAGAACAATCTAACCAAATGTGGATGAATCTTCCTTCTTAATGATGATGGTGGATGGATGATGATAATGGTTGATGATGATGACCTCCAAGCCTTCAAACTCTTCACTAGATCTTCAATATGAGTGTTAGTGGGTGTTTTAATAAGTGGAAACCGTATAGAATTCTCTTCAAGGCACACTTGATCAATGAAACATAAGCCACTATTTATAGGCAGTCTGGAGGGTGAAGCACGGCCCCGTGCTTAGGTAGGCACGCCCCCGTGCCTTTATTGACATGTGCCATAATTAATTTGTCTTTTTGTTTAGGGTGACCACGGCCCCGTGGTCAGGAGGCACGGTCCCGTGCTTTTGTTCACAGTTTTTGTCTTTTCTTGTAGATTTTTGTCTTTTCTTGTGTTCAGGATCATGGGAGCGTGTTTCTTGAGGCATGGGGGCGTGTTTCTTGCTTTTCTTGTTTTTTCTTCCGTTTTTCTTTGTCTTTTCGCTCGTTTCTTCGTTTGAGGTTTGAGTTTACCTGAAATTGTATTTTATTATGATAAGTAGCCTTATGTGCTATGTTATTTGATAGAACTTGCAGTTTTTAGAGATTATTTGATGCTAAAAAGATGTATAATTTTATGTACATCAATAATTCTCTAATTACGGAACGAAATTCCCAAAAGTAGGGGATGCTGTAACAATTCGTGATTTCTTGTTTTTATTTTGTAACTGTTACCCGACCCATTTCTATGTTCGGGTTATCCTATCAATAAAATACCGCAGTTATCGAGTTATATATTTATTATAATATTTATTTAATTATTTATTTAATATATATATAATAACTTTCAAGATTATTCAATTTAACCCTAAACTAAACTTTAACCTCAAACTGATTCCATCTATAATCTTCAAGGACTAAACTGTAATTTATATTAGTCATAATCATCCAACCCATTTACCCATCAGTCCTAACCCATAACCTATTAGGTATATCCAAATTCGTGACCCAAATCGTGTATCCAAGACCCATTTGATAGCTTGGACCTCAATTCTCGTCACTAACTTGGAAATTGAATCACAATCTTCATTAAACATTCCAATTTCGGCCTACCGACACTCGATAGTATGTTAAATCGATCAAACTTGATTCGTATTACTTATTATACTAAGCTGAAAAATTCGTTCATCGATATGCATGATAACGAACTCCATATTACAATTAAAATTACCGACATAACCCTTAAACCCTCACCGTCATAACCCCTTTATTTAATTATAGTAACATCGTTGTTTGGATCGTGTTCTTGAGTTCGTATTGGTGGCCACTGTAATCACTAATTAACCTGTGATATTTCATCGTATAAGGTAATTGATTGTTGCTTCCAGTTCGTAATTGATCGTAAACATAAACGCCAAAGTTAATTGGATTAACAATAACATTTTTAGCCAATTGATTTCTTTAGGGTTTATGTGAATTGAGTTGTATGTACTGTTAGTATATAATTATTGTTTCTGAGTTATAACCGAGTTAGCCACCAGGCCAGATGGCTGGTGCACCATTGGTTAACCACTTGGCGATGGTTGGGCGCGGGTTCGAGTCCCCCAGCCCGTCTTTTTAGCGAATGTTTGGATATTTTGGGTTTTAATTATTATTTAATTCATATTAATAATTGTAAATCATAAATAAACAATATTTTATTAAAACTTACAAGTTTAACGTGTTGTTTTCCGGATCTTTACTAAAAGTATATGTACGTATACGTATACGTATACGTATATGTATATGTATATGTATATATATGTGTGTGTGTATAGGTATAATATAAATGGATTTAAAATCTAAATAGTAAAGGTTTTTAAATAAATAAAAATAATTATAAATATACTAATTATATTTAAATTAAATGGTTACAACGATCTTTTTATATATATATATTATAAATATATATTTTATATAAGAATTTTATTTATAATTATGAATATATTGTAATTAAAAATATATTACCGATTTATTAAATAAAGAAAAGTAATAAAATTGATAATAAATCTAAGTAATTAATAATTCTCGTAATAATATACCCAATTCCCAAATCTCTAAAAAACCATCGTTCATTTATATTTATTTTTCGCAACTATTCACTATTATGTTATCTTGTCGGTAATTCTCGAAGAGCTTGATCTACCTTTATTTTCTTATCAAATCATTATCTCCTTGCTCATTTGATAAGGTGAGTATTTCACTCCCCTTTTTACTTATTTTAATCTTTTTTGGGGACATATGCGTAACTTAAATATTTACCTATTATATGGTATTCAATTGCAACTATTTAATCCTTGTATGTATATCAGTTTAATGCTTAATTTGCTATCTGCTTATTTGCTTTGTTGAACGCATTTGGAGAGGTCCATCATAATCTCAGTAATAGTATGATCATACGACCGTCGCAGTAGCCAATACCCACTTTGCAAGGCAACGGTTTTTTCCCGACACTTATTAATTGCTCATTGGTTAAACTGCTTATCTCATAGTAACAGTTTGCGTTTTCTTTTATATATTATATTATATCTCACTTAACTGGTGTTTTACGCACTCAACCTTGTGTTGACAAAATTATTTATATTTTATACGCATATGCAGGTCATTGTGTGAGCTGATTGTCAAGAATTATGAAGGACTTAGGATTTGCTATGATAGAGAAGAGGTTATCAAGACTTATTTAAATTTAAACTACTTATTATCTTGTTTGCTTTATTTATGAATGATGTACTTTGTTTTATTTGGATTTTGTTTGAATATTTAAAATACATAAATAGATATTGTCATCTTAATTATTGCATGATAGTACCTTGAGAGCTGTGAGCAATCAGCTCACGCCCCGTCATTTTCGCCTTAGGTTGTGGTGTGACAGCCACTATCCATTATCTCCAATAGAGATAGTCGTTTCACTTCAAATTTCTGGACAAGTTTTCAAAAAGCAATGGGAACGCGATTGAATCTAAGTACCGCGTATCATCCCCAAACTGATGGGCAAAGTGAACGTACTATTCAAACCTTGGAGGATATGTTGCGTGCCTGTGTAATTGATTTAGGAGGTAGTTGGGATACTCATCTATCTCTAATAGAATTCTCGTACTATAATAGTTATCACACAAGAATCCAAATGGCAGCATTTGAAGCATTATACGGATGGAAATGGAACACGTGTATGTTGGTCCGAGGCAGGTGATAATCAATTATCAGGACCCGAAATTGTACAAAGAACCACCGATCAAGTAACACAAATCCTCGAACGATTAAAAGCGGCAAGGGATAAGAAAAGCTATGCGGATGTTCGCCGCAAGCCATTAGAATTCCAAGAAGGATATCAAATATTACTCAAAGTATCTCCTTGTAAAGGTGTGATACGGTTTTAAAAGAAAGGAAAATTGAGCCTGCGTTTTCTTGGACCATTCAAAATACTTGGAAGAATTGGACTAGTTTCTTATCGACTAGAATTACCTGAATGAATGAAAGGCATACACGACGTGTTCCACATATCTAATTTACGCAAGTGTTTAGTGGATGAAACTATTGCAACTCTAAATGATGTTAAAGTCAATGAAAAACTCAAATTAGTGGAACAACCTATTCAAATTGAAGACAACATGATCAAGTTCCTCAAACGTAAACGAATCAAGTTAGTAAAAGTTCGATAGGATTCTAGACGAGGACCCAAGTATACGTGGAAACTTGAGTCAGAAATGAAGAAGAATTATCCACATTTGTTCACTAAATCTCGAGGACGAGATAATTCAAAAGGTGGGGAGGATGTAACACCTCGAAAATTGCCAACTTAAGATTTAGTCTAAAAATGTCAATTCTTAAAGTATAGGGACTTAAAATAGAAATTATGGAATTTCTGACCCATCGCGATACGCAACAGGACAATCATAGACTCATCGCGTTACGAAATAGATCTTCACAAAAATCAATACTTGGGCGGCTTCACGCTACGCTATGACTAAACCCATAGGAGCATCGCGTTACGCGATGACCCTATTAAGCAATCGATTATACGTGTCCAACCACGTGTCAACACGTGGTATTCTTGCAGAGTTGCAGTGTCGTGATACGCGACGGGCACATAAATAACCCACTGCGATACACAATGGAATCCAAAATATGCCTATAAATAGGAGGCTACGGGATTTAACCCAATTCATCCCAGAAACAACTTCTAAAACACACACATAACCTAGGGAAGTGTGCCCGATTACTACAACGAGCTGACGCTTCATTTTCTCAAAGTACGTGCAAGTATCGAAGTCCCAAACGTGTTATCAATCATCTAAGCGTGTTTTTAGCAAGATCCTAACCTTCAAGTCGTCACTTTTTTCTTATCATTAGCAATCCGAGTGCTCGCATTAAGGTAGAGGTTATGTTTAAGTTATTTAAGCTATAGCTTAGACATTAGATAAGGCTATGGCCTTTAACCTTGAAAAGATTTTATAACATTCATAAAGATTATTATAAACGTTACTCCTTGACAAATTAATGTTAACAAAGATATATTTTGACGAGCATGTAGTAACTGTAAAGGGATACCACTAGTAGTAAGTTTCTTGCCCAAGGAAAGTAATTCGTATAAATCTCAATCAACCGTGCGACCCGTTTACTTACCTGGAGAAACTCACCAACGTGTTAGAACTTATTAAGCCAAAGCATGTTACATCAAATGTCACATTAAAACAAGTGTTTTCATTTAATGACAAAGTTGAAAACTTTATCAAGGTTAAACTAAGCTCAAGGGCAATAGCTTATAACGAAACATGATCCAGATATTTATAAGAGCCTAATTATTTATAGGTTAACATCATTCCCATTCACAATCAAGAAGGTTTTCAAACGAACACCGACGGTACATGTGAATACGTTAAACCTTATAATAGGTCAAAACATATTTATACTCTATAAGATAAACATGGTTGTTTACCTTAAAGAGTCAGTCAACGTTTTACATGAGATTACATGATCTCTAAAACATTATAATACAATTCAACTCAGACCAAATACACATGTGCCTCGATCCATACATAGTTGTCTAGCCTAAACAGTCGAATGCTATGTGGCCGGGGGCTAATAGTCATAATTAGTTCTCCATTAGGGGCTACATGGCTTGGAAACACTTTTTTGTGTGTACGATAGTGGTAAAAATCCCGAAAGTAGAAATATTTCCGCTGAGTTTGTACAAGAAAACTATATTTGTATTGTAATTGTGATTTAGATATTTTTTAGAGTCATACGTGTTCACCAGCTAGTTAATGTATTTTTCCCACCCTTTGCAGGTAATTAAGTTTTAGTAAGAAATAGCAAGGATTGGAGTAATCATGAAGATAGAAGCTCGTGTTACAAGATGGCTCAGTTCTAATAATTAAATTCCTTGTAATAAAAACAATGTTTTGTAAACAAATACCTGGGTGTTTAATTCCCGAGTAAATTTTTAATGTAAATTAATATTTTATAAATTAAAGTCTTACGCTAAATTTAACCCATAACTATATTACAAAACATGTACCAACTGATTGTCACACTTCTAGGCTCTAAGTCGGGGTGTGACACGAATCGCCGACCCAAAAAAAATTTAGACCGTGACTTCAGTCACTCTTACTGCTTAGCCTAAACTTCGCCAATGCCACTTAGCGTTTGATTCATAAGGGAAGGTTTTTTCAAAAATAGAAAACGATATTCTTCTTGCTACCATTTTCGCAAAATTTGACAAACTCGGAGGATATGTAAAAGATATTCTTTGTTTTCCATCGCTTTGACCTGCATAAAAGATATTATTAGGTTTCTTTTCTTACAGAGCCTTTCAACTTTTTATTATCTATATATATATTATATATAATACATGAAACACTGGCAAACTAAGACACCTACTTTTTAAGTAAATTGCAACTTGTAAAACATAAAGTACATATTTTATAGAGTGTAAGATAGAGACAAACTTGTCCATTAAATCATATGCAAGGAAATAGTTGTAACATTGGCCTCTCAACTTTACTCAACTTTTGTAAATTTAAAAATTGTTACAACTTTGAACCTTCATCAGTAGCCATGTATTCCTTTTGATATTAATTGTAACCAACTTCCCACAAACGATTTTCCTACGACCGTAGAATTTTCATACGTTAATATATTTTTTTAGAAATCACACTTTAAAAATGAGCATTTTTTGTCTTTAAATTGGGTATGATATTACTATAGTTTTTTCAATCAAAAAAATTAACATGTTATGTATGAGCGTTTACTATTTGATTTTAACATTTTCTAAGTTAAATTGTGAGATAAAGTGTTGGTTTGATTTTTTGTTATTGAAAGCCAAAACTGAATCGGCGAATAATAAAACTGAATCGTTACTAATGGTTTAGTTTCAGGCATTTAGCTTCAATAATAAGTTTATAGTCCGGTCTGGTTTTATATGGCTTATTTTTGGTATAAATCGTAAACCGAACTGTTTGCTATGGTTTAAACATTTAGAAACCAGCTAATCAAAAGCGGTGACTAGTTTAAACGTTCTCAAGGTTTCAAATGAACCTTGCACATCCGTAGTTGTTACATGATTACTAGGATTTTTGTTTCCCGTCGCATCGCGCGGGCATCTGTCTAGTCTTTCTTATGTATGAGTGGCAAAAAGAAGGAAATTGTCTTTCTCGTGAGGGGCATGTTGATCTCGTTAAACGATTCTATGGGCGATGTTAGTGCAGGTGGTTTTAATTGCAATTTAAATGAAACCATGGACTAAAAAGACTAATGTTAAGCTATTGAGCTATTTAGCTTATTTGAACAAATCATATGGACGAAAACAACAGTTTACTCGTAATTTCAAGTTGGTTATTTAACGAGGTATCTGGTTAAGGATTAACTCACTCAACTAGGTTCAACCTCGTGTCGTCGAAAGTACCACAACTTCAAGTATCCCATTGAAGAACCGAGAATAAGAAGAGAGAATATAAAGATTATGACAAGAGTAGCTAAGAAGGAAAAAAAACCTTTTATATAAATGAGTATATGAAAAGATCAAAATGCCCTTACGCTCACGCTCGATGCACGTGACCATCGTTAACATCTAAAATAGATTGTCGTCCACTTCACGGACCATCGCAACAAGTTATTACTTATTACGAGACAAGGGTGTGCGTAGATCAGTTTTGACTCAAAGTTAATCGTTTATTAGAAAATCATTAAACCGATCCAGGGTAGAAACAGCCACGTGTGACACCATATGAAACTGAAACAACGGCTCTCCATCTCCGATGATTACTTTGCTTCCGTAATTGATTGCCTTCTTTTCGCATCACCATTTTCAAGATACTGTTGCTTGGTTGCTTATGGATCCAGGATTATTAGTACAGCTGTTAATATGCTGTCAATATACACAATGGGCTGGCTGGCTGGCTGGTTATCAACTGTCCAATTTAAGTAAGCATTTTTCTATTTATTTATATAGTAGTATGCACACCAAGTGTTCGATGAATTGCTTGTGAGAAATTAAGGGGAAATGGGTCCTGGGAATGATGTATGGCCTCATTGTGCATCCTTGGATAATGGGTATTTAAAGGAATGTGTGCCTCCTGTGCAAGGTGAAGAACAAGATGATGAGCCCGAGGATTCGGATAATGTTAATCAACCAAATACTGCTAAGCCTCCCAGGAATCTTCAGCATTGTTCTAGCCAGGCTATGATGGCCGGCACTTCGGATTCGGTCAGTGATTTTTCATAAAAAAATTACCAATTTTCTGAAGTTGTTTTGAGGGTTTAGTTTTTAATTTGGTTAGTATGTTGAAAATGAATTCATTAGTTCTTTTGTGGTTCAATATCTTATTTGTTGAGTAAGATTTCACCAACAAACTGATCCACAATGTGTGAATGAACTCAAGATCTTCTGTTATGTGGTCCATTTTCCATGATTTTTGTTTGGCATTAAAGTGATTGATACTGCACTTATGAGAATTGAGTAGTGTATCGAAGATCAAACAACATATTGTGGTTTTGGGTTAAGTATCTGAGTCTAGCTGTTCATCTCACACACATTAAGTTGTTCTAAAGTTGAAAATAAACAGGTATGGTTTAGTTATTTCATACAATGTTTAGTTTCTTCAAAAAATTATTTGCTCTAAATTAGGGCTTTAATTTGTAAAAAATTCTGAAACTTACTTACATCGGGCGTGATTGATCCAGAGTTGATGAACTTTAAACTGGTTGTGTGAAAATTAACAGTTTTGTTTTAGTTATTTCAATAAAATAGTATTTGCTCTAAATTAGGACTATAATTGGTTAGAAATCTTGAAACACACTTAAATCGGCGTGATTTATCAATTACTAAGATGCCTGGCAAATAACTGTTTATAGTTGCCAATATGAATTTCTGATACTCATGTTGCAACAATCATTTTAAAAACACACATTCAAACACTGTTACCTTGCTTTCTATGATTCTTAAATGTCAATAGCTGTGTCCTTTCTACTCAAGTCCAATATATTCATGATTATGAAGACACAATCTAAGACAATTGATTATGAAATTATAATGTAGTAAATTGTGATCATCTGAATTTCCCAATAATTTTTCTTTTCTCTGTTTATAAAGAAACCAACAAACGAAGGCATCACATATATTCCCATCTTTCGGTCAGGAAGCTGTTCAGAAATGGGTCCAAAACCGTATATGGAAGACGAATACATATGTGTAGATGATCTTCAACAGCATTTAGATCCACAACCAGATTACTCTTTTCATGGAGCTTTTTATGGGGTAATTAATTTCACATATTTCTAATTTTTTAAATTATGTGATGAACAAACACTAAACAGTTGAATTACCATTGCAGGTGTTTGATGGACACGGTGGCATTGATGCTGCATCTTTTACTAAACGAAACATTCTTGAGTTCATTCTTGAAGACTCTATCTTCCCGAAGGGGGTGAAGAAAGCTGTTAAGAATGCATTTGCCAAAGTCGATCATGCGTTAGCGGATACTAGATCTCTTGATAATTCCTCTGGGACTACTGCGTTGACTGCCCTTATATTAGGAAGGTAAGCTACTTTATGCCCACTAAATGTTTGATGTTATCGGTGCTAAATGGGTTGTGTTCACGGGTTGACGGTCCAACCAAACATGAAGACAAAAACTTGGCACGAACACGAACCTGTAAATCGTGTCAAACATATGAACCTGAACTAGGGTTGTAAATGAGTTGAGCCAAGCCGGGCCAGGTTGGGCTCAAGCTCGGCTCATTCACAAACCGAACTGAGCCCTTAACAAACTGACATGTGGATCTCTACTCGTTAAAAGCGCCGGCTCCCAGCTCATCGAGCGAGCTCATATATTTAAAAGCTTGGGCTTTAACTTAAACAAGCCAGCTAAAAAAGCCTAGTGAGCCAACAAGCTGAGCTTACCTTGGCTTGGGCTTGGCTCGTTTTCAAAATGAGTGTCCGAGCCGGCTCTGCTCTGCTCGTTTGCACTTGAGCAGATTTCGAGTGAGCTTTTTTCCAGCTGTTATTTAGCGAGCCACGAGATTTTGAACAACCCTAATCCATATACGACATGAAAATTCATTTGTTGGCACGAACTGTTTTTTATTTTAATTTTTCTGCATATTATTATTATTATTATTATTATTATTATTATAAATATACAATTTTACAACCATAAATACATATGTATATAAAATGATTTACATTTACTTATAAATTCGTATGTTGATATCTGTTTCAAGTTTCAAATTTTAAACTTTGGCATAAAATAATCAACCATTTTAGTTTATGACATAAAACACATGTTTTAAATATTAAAAAAAGAAATGCGTTGAACGGTTTAACTCGTGAACCTACCAGCTTGATACGAACAGGAACCGTTTAGCTTAGCGTGTTTGTATGCTAAACTCAACCTGGCGAATTTTGTGTTAGGTCTGTGTTGTGTCAGAATTCAGAACCCCCCCCCCCCCCCGGTGTGACATACAGAGGGTCATCAAGATCCAAAGATTTCCATATGTGTAGATTTTTGACGATGAATTTACACGTATTCGCAGGAATATGTTAATTGCAAACGTTGGGGACTCGAGAGCCATACTTGGGAAACGAGGGCGCGCAATCGAGCTTTCAACAGACCACAAACCGAGCTGCACATCTGAAAAAATGAGAATTGAGAAACTTGGAGGTGTGGTTTATGACGGGTATCTCAACGGACAGCTGTCAGTAGCGCGTGCACTAGGAAACTGGCACATGAAGGGCCCAAAAGGGTCAGACGGCCCGTTGAGTGCCAAGCCAGAATTGGAAGAAGTAACATTAACCGAAGAAGACGAATTTCTGATAATCGCTTGTGACGGTTTATGGGACGTGATGAGCAGCCAATACGCAGTTACAATTATAAGAAAGGAACTTATGTTACATAATGATCCTGAAAAGTGTTCTAGAGAACTTGTTACGGAGGCTTTAAAGAGGAACAGTTGTGATAATCTAACGGTTGTGGTTGTTTGTTTCTCATCCGACCCGCCACCTAAGATTGAGATACCTAAAATGCATAGACGCAGGAGCATATCCGTCGAAGGACTTGATGTTCTAAAAGGTGTTTTGGATAATGTTTGATTCAAAACTTGCATCAATTTTGTTGGGTTTCTAGCTCAAAGTTAATTTGTACAAATTGAGTAAACAGCTAGTTTTGTTTTTGAGTGTTTTTATACATTTTTCTTTTTGGTTTTCCGATTTTCATTTTGTTACAAAAGATAATATAATAAGAACTGTTACTTTTAGTTTTCTAATTTTATTTTATTTTATTTTTTAATTTATTTTAGATCAACTTGTCATATTTTTACCATTGAGTTGCAACTTGGTGGGCTTGAATATACAAATTGTTTTAAGTTTAGCTCTTGGGCCAATCAATGGTATAATGTTTGAAAGTTCTGATAAAAGCATACAAAGATTTTGAAAT
Source organism: Bidens hawaiensis (assembly GCF_021521415.1). NCBI lineage: Eukaryota > Viridiplantae > Streptophyta > Magnoliopsida > Asterales > Asteraceae > Bidens > Bidens hawaiensis. The sequence continues at coordinate 1,213,406 of NW_027491107.1, forward strand.
GTACTAAACTAAAAGTAAAATGAATTTTCTTCGTATATAGAGATAAATAAATATAACAAGTTATGGTTTTTATTTATATCATTTTGATGCCAAAAACTTAGTGATTGGGGTAGGGCCCGCCGCTCGTTCGCTGCTTGCTCGAATATTGCTCGTTTGATTTTCGCTCGGTTTGGAAATGAGTCGAACAACTCAGTCTGGTTTGAAAACAAACCAAGCACGAGCAAAGTGTCGCTCGGTTCGGTTCGTTTTTGCTTGAATTATTTTTTATTATATATATATATATATATATTTCATGTACATATACAAATAAATAATATATTTTAAAGTTTTTGAAATTTTCTTTTCTTTGTGTTGACTTTAAAATTCAATTTTAAACTCTAGTTGCTCGTTTAATATATTTTTCTTGTTAACTTTGAGTTTTAGACATTTTAGGGTTGAAAGTATAGACATTTTGAAGTTAAAAGTCTTGAATTAGTGATATTTTTACTTTTAGAAATTCAAAATTAAAAACTTTGTATGAAACCAAGCCAAATCAAGCCGCACGGTTTCAAACCAAACCAAGTTCAAGCATAAAAATATCGCTCGTTTCGTAAAATTCAACCCGCTCAGTTTAGCTCGCTTTTAAACCAAAGTAAGTATGAGCATGCCCGCATTCGATTCCACTCAATTCGTGAACAACCCTAGATTGGGGTGGCGTGATGACTTGTAGTGCTTCTTAAGGCTTTAATAAATTGCAGATGCAGGTTCAAAACTCATCCAATCTAATTTTTTGAAATCTTTTTCTTTTTCTTTGGAGCGGTTTTGTCTTTGAGGGTAAAGTTAAAATACAAAGGACAACAAAAATGAGAAGGGTGAGAAGGAATCTAATCCATTGATCTTAGATTTGGATGGCGAAGATTAATTTGAAAATAAAAATGGATGAAAACGGCATGAAGGTAATAACCCACTTATGATGACTCTCTCTCTCTCTCTTCACATGCAAGGCACATGTCAATTCCTCCATCATTTTAAAACGTTTATAACTTTTTCATACGACGTTTTTTTAGAATTTTATTTTTACCATAATAACGAGCGTTTTTTTATCTTTGATATGAATATCATATTGTTATATAAAAATAAAAAAAAATATGGTGGGTTTTTTTGTATTTTGTTATTTGGTTGTTCATTGTGTTTTTTAATTGGGTTTTTCTATGCATTGTGTTATATATTTTGGTCATTGTGTTTTTCAATTAATACTCATATTAAAAATAAAAATTAAAACAAAGATTACGTCATTGTGTCTTTCGTTTGTCACTGTGTCTTTGTGCTCAACATTTGTTTTATGTTGATTGTGTATTACGTTCAAGCGATTGTGTAATATGTAGATTCCACTGTGTTTTACGTTTAAGGTCATTGTGTTATATGTATTTACCATTGTGTCTTACGTTTAAGGCCATTGTGTAATATGTATTTACCAATGTGTCTTACGTTTAGGCCATTGTGTTATATGTATTTACAGTTTAAGGTCATGGTGTTATATGTATTTACCATTGTGTCTTACGTTTAAGGTCATTATGTTATATGTATTTACCATTGTGTCTTACGTTTAAGGTCATTGTGTTATATGTATTTACCATTGTGTCTTACGTTTAAGGTCATTGTGTTATATGTATTTACCATTGTGTCTTACGTTTAAGGCCATTGTGTTATATGTATTTACCATTGTGTCTTACGTTTAAGGCCATTGTGTTATATGTATTTACCATTGTGTCTTACGTTTCAGGCCATTGTGTTGTTATATTATATGTATTCATTATTGTGTTTTACGTTTCATGTTATTGTGGAATATGCATTCATCATTGTGTTTTATGTATTAGATAATTTGTTGGTATTTTTCATTATATATATATTATTACACAACGGTGTTATTAGTATTTTAAAAAAACATAATGATCAGTTGAAAGACACAATGACGAAAAAACACAATAATAAACAGAAAGACACAGTGACGAAAAAAGACACAATGGTAAGTAAAAAGACACAATAACGTAAATTATTTTTTATTCTTATATAACAAAATTATACTCATATTAAAGATATAAAACGTTTGTTACTATGGTGAATTTTATTTTAAAAAATATATCATATGAAAAAGTTATAGACGTTTAAAAATGATGCGGGAATTAACATGTGACTTGCATGTAGAGAGAGAAAATGTGTAATATTACTTTTATACCCTTTTTTCTTTGGTCGCTACTTGACACATGTCAATTAATTAAGGCTTTTTATCTTTCTCATTTTTATTCCCCTTTATAAAATAACTTGACCCTTGTCTGTAAATGGATCCTTAATGATTCAAAGATTTTATTTGTTACCATTTTTATGCTTTTTATTATTTTATTTGTTTTTATGTTTTAAATACGTTAATTTGACAAGTTTATTATTTGCCTTTATTCCTGGTGCTGCAATGAACTTATCTAATACCAACCAAAATCATGTCGACCCGTCGTCATAACACTCGGGGTTTTCCCATCCGAATAAACGTCATATTTAAATGGTTTTTGTTATCGTTAGCTATGCTATTGTCGCTACTATTATAGGTGTTTACAAATTTATTTTTTGCGTTTTGTGTTGATAGCGTAACGAACCTAACCGATACCGATTTATTTGTGTTTTAAGTGCAGTTTGTTTTTAAGAGGTAAAATGCATGCAGTCTTTTGACCACATCTGTAGAGCTCTATCGTAGAAGAGGTGGACGAAAAGTCTGCAGTCTGTAATAAGAAGGTTGTTTGCTTTTTAACTTCAGCATACTGCTAAAAAATTCGAGGCTGTTGATTTCACTTACAGTCAACGTCGAATTTCGAAAGAGACGACAAGCGGTGGCGGAGAGAAGCGGGGACAAGAGGTAGCGAAATAGGGTACAGTAGGTTTATGCCTCGAGTGTTGAATTTCGATTAGTGGAGTAGAGGATATGGAGAGGTGACACCAGTGGAGGAGCAAGGGGTGGTGGCTAGGGTTGAGAGTCTGTTAAGGAGAACGATGTTTTATGAGGTTAGAAGAGATGAAAGAGGGGCCAAATCTGCACCAAGAAGAGTTCGTGTTAGATGTATTTTAATGAAACGTTTGCGAGAAAACAAAAACTCTGCAAAAGCTCATGTTTGTGCGTCGCAAACAGAAGAGCTCCTGCAGAGCTTTTTTCAGAAAACAAACACCACGTTAATGTTGGTGTCATAACGAACTTAACCAATACCGACCAAGTTCATACTCTATGCCATCACGGGGTTCTTACTAGTTACATATAAAAGTCTTTTTTAAGTGATATGATTTTTTCATTTGTTCCCCTTGGGTATCATTTTCATTTACTAGGGTGACCAGTGGTTGTCATCTTCAAAACTTTTACCAGCCTAAACTAACAATCCATTTAGGGTATAATATATAAAAACTTATAAATTTAAAATACATAAAAAAATTGCACTAAAAACACTATATTTCTAAAAACACTATAAAAAATTGCACTGTAATTATAATTATAGAGCATTCTCAATGGGTGGGTTCTCTATACTCATCTTCATTTCTAAAATTTAAAAAAAAATCATCTAATTAACCACACCAACCCATTCCCTATCTCCAAACTTCATTTCTAAATTTAGTGAAATAGTATAGAGCAATCTCATCCCATTCTCCATCTCTATCTCTATAATTACACTAAAAACACTATATTTCTCTCTCCTGTTCAATTAAATAATATTTTTTATACCTTTATCATTACAGTTTTCTCTCTCCTCTACTCACAACCAATCCACCAAATATTAAAAAATAAATAGGGGCAAACAATGTTCCTCAAATTTACAAAAAATCACTACATTTCTCTCTCCACCCTATAACTTACACTCACAACCACACCCTATAATTTGCAAACTTCCCTCACATAGTTATGGAGAATGGGATGAGAATGCTCTTAGAAGCCTCCAAATTTAAAGCATTCTCACAATACTCAATTCCCAACTATCCTTCTATAAAAATATATTATAAATCAATTTATATTGAAAATGATAATAAGACAAAATAGTTAGTAGTTAAAATTATAGATGAAAAAAAGAGAAAAAATATATAAAGATGGGAATGAAGAATGGTTTGAAAGAAGTTTTTAGAAAATGATGTATAAATTAAAGAAATTGTGTTTTTTAGTTAAATTTTAAAGTTGAAGAATCCATTGAGAATGCTCGTAGAGTTTGTATTATACGAAGTTTGTATTATACGGATGAGATGGGAAGTTATTTCCCAGTTAAGGCGTACCCTAAGATAGACGTGCACAAATCGGGTACAGTTGAAAAACCCGAACCGGTTCGGAACCGGTTTTTTTCACACCGGGTAGGAAATGGCACCGGTTCCAGTCAGGAACCGGTTCGGTTCCCGACCCGAACCGTTGCCCCAAAATGCCAACTTTTAGAAACCGGGTAGGGTAGGAACCGGGACCGGTTATTACGTAAAAACCGGTTCCGCCGGGTTTTTTTTAAATTCAAATACAAGAGCCGTTACAAACCGGTTCCAACGGCTATATAGCCGTTTTGACCGTTGGAACCGGTTTTTTTACTATAATTAGGTTATTTACATTCTATAAATAGCAAGGTATGGTGTGTACTTGTTAAACCACTTCCAAAACTATAAAACACACTCCAAAACACAATTAAGCTTAAACCGACAACAAATGGAAACTAATGACGACGTTGTTATGGTGATCAAAACAACACGATGCCCCGATGTTTGGGTTCATTACGATTTGTGTCTCATGACCGACTCACAAGAGATGGCTCGTTGCAAATATTGCTCGAAATTTCTTAAAGCAGGGTCCAACTCGACTTTACGAAAACATACGAATAAGTATTGTTGAGAGAAAAGAAGTTTGGATGCTAAAAAAGCGGAAGTGGGAGAGTCGTCCGGCTCTACAACCCAAGCATCTACCGCCGGTGACAACGCTTAATCGTTGTAGAACGCCGGATTAAAACGACGGACTTTGTTTTTTAGTTTTAGTTGTTATGTTTAGTATCGTTTATGTTTTAATAATGTTTGTAATAGTTATTGTTTAAATAAATAAAATGTTCGTTGTTATTAAAAAAGTAACAAAAAATTAATCATGACTAACAAAAGTAGTTATTATTAAACAAATCAAAACTAAATATTAGTTGAACTTGTTACAAATAATTTTACTAAAACAAATAAAAAACACAAATTACAACTCTTCTTCGTCTTCACCCTCGTCTTCGTTATCGGAAGAAAGCCCGTCATCCGTCTCCTCATCATGAATAGGACGCTCTATTGGTATTACGTCTTCAAAGTTCGCCTTGTGTTGTACATGATCCACCGCATCCAAATGGTCCTTTAGGCAAATGCAAACCTCTAGAGACTCGGGAGTTAATTTTGTTCTTCGCATAGATAATACCCTCCCACTAAGAGAAAAACCGATTCGGAAGCAACCGTTGAGGCTTGTACGGCAAGCAAATCACGAGCCATGGCGGATAGAATGGGAAATTAGTTTTGTTTTCCTTTCCACCAAGCCAATAAATCAATATTGCGAATTCCGTCGACCGTTGCGCCCTCAACATAGTTTGCTCCACTATATCGACCAAGTTCGCTAGTTGGTGTGTTTCCTCTTTGCCTCTTAGATGCCGATTCACGAACCGCATTCATCAAGTTTATAAGTGGGTCATTGCACGGCCTACTAGTTGTTGATTTTTTCACAAAAGACGATCTCGTGCTTGGACCATATATTTGAAAATAATGGTCACAAAGGTCTTGAAGGTTTTTGTTGAACTTTTCCTTCGCTTCCGTCGACAACTTCGGGTCGATCTCGTGCATACCCAAGTTGTCGAATATTTCCTCGATCGTTGTCTCAACCCCATGAACATTCCAATAGGGGTTTAATGTGGCGGCACAAGTAAAGACCGGCGGTATGTTTTCAAAATATTTTAAGAACTTTTCCTTCATCACCGCAACAATATTCTTGAAGAGTTTGTTCTCCGTAAAGTTTTTAAAAGTGCAAGACATGTAGTATAATTCTTGCAAAACCCAACAACTAGTAGGATAATAGACTCCCGATAACTTTGTTGTTGAGTTTTTAAACACGTCAAGATACCCCAACAAAAAACCGACATTCACCCAAACACTTTCCGGAAGCATATCGGCCTCGCGTTTATCAACAAGATTGTTATGAAAAGATTGTAAAGTTTGGCGTTGGGCAAAAGCACACTTTAGCATATGACAAGTTGAGTTCCAACGGGTTGGAACGTCCCAATTCGGCCCCAAATACTTTCTTTCAACCGACTTGCAATAGTTCTTATATTCAAGATGTCTTCTTTTACCACTTTTGAGACATCTTGTAACATAAGTCTAAAGAATTTTAAATCGTCACAAATGTTTTCATTATCGAGACCTTTTTGAACAACCAAGTTGATGATATGTGCAACACATCGAACATGAAAAAAATCCTCGAAACAAGGTGGTGAATATTTAATGATAAATTTTTCGGCCGCCTTAGTATTGTTTGAAGCGTTGTCAAACGAAATCGAAAATATTTTATTTTTCAAGCTGTAAGTCGTTATAACTTCATCAAGTAATTCAAACAATTTTTCGGCGGTATGTGGGAACGGGAAGTTTTCAAAAGAGATGGTGCTTTTCATCAATTGCCATGTCACCGGATCAACCCAATGAGCGGTGACACATACGTATGATTCGGGCAACCCGTGTGGTGCCGACCAAACATCGGTAGTTAAACTAACCATCGCTTGTAAAGAATGAAAAAACTCGTTAACTCTTTTTTAGCACACTCCCACAACTTGATACAATGACGTCTTAAGGTAGTACGACTTACATGTGTATATCACGGTTGTAGAGTTTCTCGAATCAACGACGTCAAATCCGGGTCATCAAAGTGGTTAAACGGCAAACCTCGTTGAATAACGAACTTTGTCATTCTATCTTGAACTTGAGTCGTGTTGTAACGAAATAGTGTACCATCTTTACCCAAGTCAACTTGATCGGTCGCACCAATCCCTTTCAACGCCTTGCAATATGGCTTCTCGATGTGCTTTCTCAAAATCGAGTTGGAATCGTGCTTTAATTGTGTTCCACATAGTTTGCAATGAGCCTTTTGATAACCTTCGGCATTCACAACCAAATCTCAATTCTTCCATATGTCTTGGTTGCGGTTATGGGTGACGACCGCAAGAACATTTGGGTCCTCCATAGGAGGAACGGGTTCAATAAAAACACTCTTCTTAGCCTTCTTGTTAGTTTTTTGATGGGTGTCATAATAATATTGAGTTGGATGGTCGGGTTTGCTAAAGGAGAAGTATTTTAGTTTGTTTTTGAGTTTGGTGGTGAAACAAGTAATAGAAAACAACTTATATATAGGTTTTGGGCTACAAGAACCGGTTCCAACGGCTATATTACCATTGGAACCGGTTACAACGGCTCTTTTGTTTCTCAAAAACCGGTTCCAACGGCTATATTACCGTTGGAACCGGTTCCAACGGCTCTTTTGTTTCTCAAAAACCGGTTCCAACGGCTATATTACCGTTGGAAACGGCTAGTTTGACCTGTGTTTGACCTTTTTAAAAAAAACCGCCGGAACCGGTTTTTTCGGGTAGGAACCGGACCGGGTACAATTAGGAACCGGGTTGGAACCGATTGGGAAATACAAATAGGGGAACCGGGTATGATTTTCGGGTACAAAAATACCCAAACCGGGTATATGGTCCATCGGGTAGGAACTGGAACCGGTTCCGGGTCGGTTCCGGAACCGGTTTTTTTGTGCACGTCTGCCCTAAGGTTATCTCCAGGTTAAGGCATCTCCAGAGGTTGTAAATGTCGTAAATCAAATTCAACCTAACATTCACAAACAACAGAGTCTGAAAACGCAAACATGTATGACCAAATGGTTTCAGATCGTGGTCGAATTTGTTACCAAGTATTAGAACTAGGAATGATTACAAATATAACGTCCTGCGTCATCTTTCTACTCGCATACATGTGAAGTCGCACCATCTTGCCCAGGTTCCTGCAAGTTGAAATCCTTATAAACTTCATAGAGGTTTATAGGTCAATACAATTGAAATAGATTTCAGCTTCCTGGAACCTCACAAGATGGCTCGGGTCATTTTGTTATTATCACGCAATAACTGAATCCCGGAAGTAATTAAGGGCACATCTAGATCTAGAGGAACTGCTTCAATAGAAAGGGTTCTTTTACTTATACAATGGTTTTAACCTTATGCATCTCAAAACAGATCAATCGGCTGCAGTTTGATAGTTCTGAAACTAAAATCTGCAATTTCCAGAACAAACAAACAGACAATCAAGCAAACAAACCAGACAAATATAGGAAACAAACTTTTACCTATACAAGACTCAACAACCCAACCATCAATACTAATTAAAACGCCTTCCATCCATCTACCGAATCTCTCCTTGGAGTCTCACTCTCCACTCCTGTCTTAAACGGGCCACTCGATCCAAACGGATCCGCATCATCAAAAGATGGGAACCCATGATTGTAATCGTTCGACTCCTTGGTGCTTCTCATGGAATCAAATCTAGAGAACGACTCATTCGGGTTTTGAAACAGTGAATGACCAAAATCAGAATCGACAGTAGTGCTGCGCATGGAGTCGAATCTCCCAAGGGTATTTTGCTTATACTCAGAATCTTGAGCGGTGCTGCGGAACGAATCAAATCTTGTAAACGAGTCCCGGGGTTGGAAGAGTCCACCATCATTAGGAGTGCTGCTAAACGAATCGAATCTTGAAAAGTTGTTGGTGAACGGGTGTTCTTCGCGAGGTGAGTTGGTTGCATACATAGGAGTGCTTGGAACTGAGTCCGCGAAAACAGAAACGAATGGTTGTTGTCTAGGTGAACCGGCATAACTGTAAGCGGGAGTGCTGGGGACCGAGTCTGCAAAAGATGAAGAAAATAGGCCTCGGTTTTGGAACAAATTGTCTCCAGGTGGGGGGGACTCGTATGAGGGTGTGGCCGGAACAGAATCAAGCGTGAAAGTCGCCTTTTTGGGAACCTCGGTTCTTATAGGGTTTAGGTCACCCCATCCATCAAACAATTGTTTACTCTCATCCTGCAAAATATCATCAAAATTGTCAATAAACTGAATCTGCATAAAACTTATAAAAATTGTTAATTCATATAATTCGGCTAAGTGGTTCTCATGGTTCTTTAGTTAAAATTGGTTATGTATTGAATGTGCCCCTATATACACACACACACCTTATTAGACTTTGTAGCGTTAAAATCCCAAGCTGCATCTGAGTCATAACTTGTGTCAAATGTACCCCAACCAGCCTCATCGAAATCTTTGTCACCAGAAATAACTGAATGAGCATCTGAATGTTCACTGCACCAGTAACAAAAATAAATATTGTTAAGGAATGCCTCTTTTAACATTTAAAAAAAAAAATTAATACCATTAAAAACTAACATAATTTCTTATTTTTGCACAAAAAATCCATTTGGTATATTAAAGTTCCTAAACTTGTCAAAAGTACACAATAAGTCCCTCAACCAAATTTGGCTATAATAGAGTCCCTAAACTTGTGTAATGGCATGTAGTAGTAAACAAAAGTTTATATTAACGACTTGTTACCTCTTAGATTGGTCAAAATCAGATGATATAAAGACTTCTTTATGCAAAGATGCTGAATGTACTTCACAAATTAGATCAGTTTAAAGAGTAACAAACTATTTTAATTTTTTGTTTCATAATTACTTGCATTTGAGACAAGTTTATGGACTTCAATTACCAAAATTAGGTTCATGGTCACTTTAGTGTACTTTTGAGAAGTTTAGTTAAATACCAAAAATTGATTGATATGCAAAATAAAAAAGTATGTTGGTTTGTATGGTATTTACTCAAATGAAATGGGGTACCTTTGTGCTTTTTCATGAAAAATCTTGTTAGTTGGGCTTTCTGGTGCCTTGCTACTAGCTGCAGGGCTGTCGGGTGGACTATCTTTCTCTTTTTCTTTATCCTTTTCTTTTTCTTTCTCCTTTTCTTTTTCTTTCTCATTATCTTTCCCATTATCTCTCTCATTCGGTTCATTATCAGGTGTCAACTTATCAGCATCCGAGGCGGCTGCAATAGTAGTCGTGTTGTCTTGGGAAATAGATTTATTCTCATGCGACTTTGGCTTAGGAGGTGCTACCACATTTTGCACATCAAGTGTGAGCTCTTTCACAAATGTGAATCCTGCAGCAGGATGCAAAAATCAATCTATTATATAACTTTTACACAATTTTCAATTATGTGTTAGTTTACCACCTTCATCTTCAAATGCATCCCACTTTTCATCCCAATCAGCTGCTCCTTCTTGAATGCCAATTTGCCAACCTGAACAGATTTATTAAAATCAACAACAAGAGCTCCTTCACAACTTTTAAGCTAGAAATAAAAATGATTTAGGTATGTAAATATCATAGCATGGATTAATCAATTTAGATCCTCATTTGTTTGCCAATTGCCACATACTCAAATGTGGCATGTACAACTTTAATATTCATATCAACAAAACACCTCAAAGTGTGTACAGTGTGACATGTTAATAAACCAAGTCCGATCAATTATGTCATCCATGAAATAGTTAAGATCCATTTACCCGACACACGATCCAATAGATCAACTCACTTAGGTACACATATACCAGACCATGGCTTAATCAGCCTTTTCTTTCGTATATATAAGTTTAATACATCCTACCCCCACCCCCCCAATACACACACAAACATCATCTCACTCGTTAAAGCCATTTTTTTTCTTTGTTTTTTCTGCATCTTTACAGACAAGAATAACATAAAATGGCATGATGGAATAAATTCATGTAATGCAACTATAAATTTGTGAAGACCGATTTTGAAATATGAGTGCCTTTTCTAACTGCAGTTTTTTTAATAAAAATGCTAGTACTCGTGACACAAAATTTTACAGTGGGGTACCTTTAATAATAGCCGTGCTTAAATATTACTATTTTTTATCAATAGAAAATTTCATAATGCGATTTCTTTTTCATTAATTTGTTTTATGGGACATTGGCTATTTGTGAATTGTGACCACTTTTAACATTAGAAATGTTTTGAAACATTAGTACTAGAAGAACTTGTTTAAAATGTGACTATTTATTTTATCAACAAACATGACTACATGAGTAGATTGACAGAATATTTGCTTTCCAAAATAAAAAAGGTGGAACACCGTATGATAAATATGAGAATCTTACCAAAAGGCAGCTCAAGCAAAGACGTTGGTTTCCCTCGCAATCCATACATCTTACAACGCTCATTTAATGCTTTTACTTGCTCCTCAAGCTCAGCTTGAATGCGATCAGCACGGGCCTACATAATCAGAAGTTAACAAAAATCATCCACGGGAAAAAGAATATATAGACACACACATGTATAGCACAATCAAACAGAAAACAACCTACCTGATATTCATCAGGTTTTCCTTCCTGCTCGAGCTTGACTATTGCTCGGTAAAGTTCCATTTTTTTATCCTAATTATTATAAATATTCAAATATTGTGTCAGTAGCATAAAATTTGGACAAATGAACCTCAAGAGAAGCTTGTCATTAAACCTGAATATCACGAAACGTCGCCTCTTCAATAGTCAACTTAGAGGCTACATCTCCAGACTGTTTGTATTTCTCTTCATATTTCTTTGAAAGTAATTCAACCTGAAAACACAGATTGCTTATTCCACAAAACAGCATTTAATATTTGAAAATGTATATGCATATATGTGTACATGCATGTGTATACACACACACACACAAGTATCTATATGTTTGTTCACATCAATTTTGTACAAGACATAATACCTCTCTTTTATCACCGGCAACCCTTTCTGTGATCTCATTTAATCTAGAGTCACACCTGCTCTTGTACAACACCTGAAATAAAAGAACAAACATATGATGGGTGACAAATTTATACATGTTCAGAATTTAGATGCTTATTGCTTGAAAAAAACCCAAATGTAGTACTGAAGGAAGCCCCAAATTGTTGCACCCCAATTTATACAGTAAGTTAGTAGCAACTTTTTCCCTTTTGAACTACAAGTACTAAAGATAAAATATGTTATCTAATCAACCATAAAATCTCATATCATTCAAACATCACCAATTGAATATCATTTATTTGTCATAGTTCTAAACCATGCGCGCGCGCACACTTACACTCACACTCACACGACAATTGATAAAGGGAGGACTAGATGAGAGAACTCACAATTTCCTGCATCTTGTGTCGGTAGAACTCAATCTTCTGTTTGGCTTCCAATATATCCTTTTCAAGCTCACCCACCTGTGTGTGTTAGAAAAAAAAGTAGGTAATCAGAAGAATGAAAGTGTGCAACTTTCACACAACTATGATAAACAGAAAGGCAGCCAAAAAAACATTTGGTGGACATGCTTCATTATGCAAATTGTTTGGATACTCGCTATTTGTAATCCTTAAGTTAAAAAATGTATAGTTTGGTCTGCAAGGTGCTCACTTATTACTGGTCATCTTATTAAAATTGCAGCATTATAAAGTTGATCCAAAAAACATGCAGCTAATTATGACTGGTTTAGGATGCAGTAAGAATTCAGCCATAATCTATTATATTAAATTAAAGTTTATGGAAACAAGAACTTCATGTTTTTACCTTTTTATCTGCCACGGTTGCCTCCTGAAACTTAGAATTCAACGAATTTTGCTCTTCAGTGCTAAGTTGGTCCACTAGATGTTTCTCCAGCACAGGAACTGGCTTGCGCTGTTTAGGCTGGTTCTGCTGGTGTTCGTCAGTCTCAGTTACTGGAAGTGGAACTGGAACTGGACGAGGTGGTCTTGCTGCAACAGGCGCCACCTGTCGTGGGGCCGTCATCCCATGTGGTTGAGCACCTACAAGATACTTAACTAATTATAGCTAGTGGTTGGTAACATGATACAGGCCCCATTTACTCACATGTTCCATCTGTAATGCAAGAAACCTTCCAAATCATTTAATCAAAATATTATATGAGTGCAAGTGCTTATACCTGGTGGAGGTCTCCATTGTGAAGCAGCAGACACTTGAGTTTGACTCTCAAGAGTTTGACCCTCAAAGATATTAGGTGGCAACACCTTAGGAAGAGGACTACCTTCCCTAGACCGCTCCATAAGGTACAGAGCAATATAAAATTCCTTGAGAGAAAGCATGCTGTCATTGTCCTCATCAGACAAGTCCCACACTTGCTTTAAGATCTCTGAAATACCAATAATAGCCATAATCAACTTTATTACCGCTACTTGATTTCAACATTCAAGAAACTCTAAAAACGATACTTTCACAGACAAAATTATTCTACCTTCACCATGCTAAATAGTGTTTGGCAATTCTTATACATTCTGCTTTCTTTTTAAAACTCGATAAGTATGTGTTTTCAAGCACATCCCAGTTTAGCAAAACAATACTTGTGAGTGTGTGCTTTATTGCTAGTGATGGATTTCTAGTGTTAAAACTGTTTCTTTTATGGCTATTATCTAGAATACAGCAAACCTAAAATTAAAATATATGTTTTCCAGACACAGGTAGTACAGCCTACAAATATGAACTACAAATATGTAAACATAACTGGTCAAATAAATGAAACATTGTGCTTAAAAAAATAAAAATATAAATGCCTACAGGCGCTTCATGCAGGTTGGTAAAATTTCATTGTTCATCACTTTTTAAGCAAAATGACAAAAATAATTATTAACTTTCTTACAAACATAGAGCTATAAACATAACTTCAAAAAATTTAAGATAACTTTTAGATAGCAACAGCAACATCATGCCACAAAGATCTCCAAGACTCCAAATGGTCCAGAAATCTTTTAATTCTAGGTGAATGACCCAACATTATATTTTAAAGTGAGTGGTGCATAAAAAGATAATAATAATTACAGAATAGAACAAAGAGAAATCAAGTAACCAGAGCTCAGGAACACAAAAAGTGCCCTTCTATGGTCCTCGCTGTAAACACAGTTTTTCGACAACTCTAATAGATGTTTTTGGCTAATATGCCAAAAAAGAGAGGAGAGATTTATAGGTTGCACTTCACGCAGCTTTTTCTTCAACATGTAAGTTAATTTAAATGGTCCACTTACTATTTCTTTTGGTGTGTATGTTTGAATATTTCTTTAGTGAATCAAAAAAGTAGTAAAGTACATGTCTGCTTACTTAATAAATAAGCGTATGGGACAGACCATACACAATATAGCAATATATGTACATCATTTTGGTTGATTTTCTTACTCTGAAAAAAGTTAATGTTCATACAGCCAGATTGATAGGAACACGCCATTTAAGCCACTGTGTAAATAAAAGTGTCTAGATATCACTTATCATCATGTTAATTGTTGGTTTCCTATTCATATAGAACTAATATAAGGTGACATCTTTGTGATTCTTATCACTAATCTCTAATTCTCTGTAACTATGTGCTTATAGCTGAAAATCATAATGAAAAAGTACTACATCTTCCTCTTTTCTAAATAGTGCATAAAGAGGACTTAAAGATTAGACATGTGTGTCTAGTTTTTTAATGCGTTGATATTCAGATGTAGCTTTTAGCTTATTTAGACTCCCAAGAACTAAATGAGCTAAAATGACATCCTTGAGTTTAGTTTGTAACTATAAAACTCAATAAAGCAATGTGAATTGAACGAAACTAGACCTACCTCTTGGCAACTTCCAACTCAAGAACAGATTGCGTGCCTGTTCACCAGTAATTTTCCCATCTCTGTCTGTATCTACCTCCATAAAAACCTTGGCATACTTCTGAATACTGGTTGATGACATTTTTGGCCACGGTTGTGAAGTAGGAACATTTTCAGGCCAGACAGGAGCAAATGTAGATCCAGAAGCTTGCTGATTTGGTCTAAAATTTGATTGCATTTGGTGGTTCTGATTAACAGTAGGCTGGTGACTTTGAAAGGGTTTACTAGGTAGCTGAGCCCCACCAGCAGACACAGGCAATGAAACACTTGGTTGAGATGAAACAACAGGACCAAATGATGCAAACCCGTTTCCTAAAACAGCACGACTGATTGAATCTTTAGGTGCAGACACGGTAGCAGGCAAACCATTTGGTTTAGCATTTTGCAATAAGCTACTACCAGTAGCGGTACTATGAACTTGAGATTGCACTCCACTTGCCAGTGAACCATTGTAGATGTTTGTCCCTCCACCTGGCATTACCTGATTGGTTCTCATGACTTGACCTTGTTGTGGTGGATAACCCCTTATACCAGCTCCTGCTGATCCCGCCATGTTTGGACTTGGCTGAGGTGGAGGAGTAGAAGCAGGTAGATTAATCTGGGGAGGAGGGATTTTAGATGAAGCGGGCCCGTATAATGCTGCCTTCACAATATCTGGAGTAAGGTCTCGCTTACTTTGTGCAACGGTTATAAGTTTTAGATAATTGTAAAACTCTGTTCGCCCAAGGTAACCAGTTCTATTTTGATCTGCATATGTCCATATCTACACACAAACAAATACATACAATGAAAGAATGTAAAGAACACTAGAAAAATGCAAATTGAGAACACAAATAAAACATTAAAGCATGATAGTTTATTTTTCTTTCTTTCTTTCAAATATGCAATACACACACACACATATAAACTAGTTTTCCTTTCTTTTCTCTTCAGGCTCAAGAAAGCATATCATATAGTTGCTAAATAATGAAATAACATGGTGTTTGGATGTGCATTTTGAAAGTGATTACCCTATCAGTTACTAGTGTTTGTGTAACCTACTTCTGATAATGAATATCTTATTACCCTATCAGTTACTAGTGTTTGTGTAACGTTGTCCATAGCGCCCGTAGCGCCCGCTATAGCAAATAGCGTAGCGGCAGGTTAGTGCTAAGTGGTCTGCAGCGACCAAATATCGTGAAAGAGCGACCATCTGCATTTTTTTTATAAGTTATGTTGGTGGTATATATTGATTATAATAGCTATTTTGGTGGTATTATTAATTATAATAGCTATTTTGGTGGAGTACTTTGGTGTAAAACAATTTAAAAAAAAATATTTTAATACCTTATTGCTAAACATCAAATAGTGCATATTGACAGGTATGGACCTGGTGTAACCTACTTCTGGGAATGAACATGTTAGGGTTTAAGGTTCATATAACCATTGTCAAACTAACACAAAGTTTACTAACAAAAAAAAAGTAAAATTACTTTAAAAATTATCTATGAGTTCCTTGAATCACCATCAAAAAGTGATTAGAAAACATTCAAACAGTAAAACAGCATCAGTGAAAGTTTCACCTAAGCAGTTGTCTATAACTAAATGTAAAATGATATCTAATAAATGCATTCTGGTATGTAACCTAACAAATCAGTCCTGAATCTGATACAGAATAATACTCCAACTAAACATCATTAAAAAGCAAAGATAAACTGCAAAATTCTAATAATAATAAGAAACTGGAATCAGTGAATAATAAGAGTTACCTGAGCGAGAACCGGTTTAGGTAAACCGGAGGCTTGAAAGAAGGAAACAGCTTCGGCACCACTAACGCGGCCGTCCTGATCCAAATCTGCTCTTTTGAAGTACTGCTCGAACTGATCCGCCATTTCGAAGAATATAATATAATATAGATCCACGGATTACTACCGAATCAGGTTAGGGTTATGAGAAATTGATGGTTAGTGAGTTTGGAGGTGGTTTTGTCGCCGATTTGAATTGAATCGAATCGGAACAGAGAGTCGTCGGATCGGATGGATCCAGGATGTGCCAACGATTCCTTTAGAAGAAGACGGAAATGTGCAAACTAAAAGTTACTAAAAAACTTTCATTATTGATTGCTACAATAATTAATTCATTTTATGTCTTCACCAAAATGCTTCTATTCTTGTACGTAATTTTGATTATAAATATATATATATATATATATATAGTGTTTTTTTGTTTGACAGATCACGGGTAACTGAGCAGTTTCCTATTTCATTATCTTGTCTTCTAAACACAATATGGGACACTGACCTATTTATTTAACCACTCATGTATCGCACGGGCTATATCCTAGTTAAACAAATATAGTTCAATAAAATTCTTATATAGTTCGATAAAACTATTGGGGAATCTAAAAGCAATGAAGAGTTTACGAGTATTTTTAAAGTTGTACTTGACTGTTAGTTTACAAAGTCTTAACATAGATGTCGTCTGGTCTTAAAGTTGTTCTAATTAAAAATAATGTTGTTGTTATTTAAAGTCAAAAGGTGAAGAGGTATGTACCCGCCTCAACACCGAGCAAGGCGGGTCAACCCACAAGATATAGACAAGAAGCTTGAAATCAAGACATTATGAAGGCACAAAGCCAAAACCTACGCGCATGGCGCATATCACATATGCTCATGCATCACATGCTCAGGCATCATATGCCCAGGCACCACACATGCTCAGGCATCATATGCTCAGGCATCACACATGCTCAGGCATCATATGCCCAGCCACACATATGCTCGCGCATCACATATGCTCACGCATATCACATATGCACGTGGCGCATCAGCGCGCGGCGCATATCACATCTGCGCATGAAACATCTGCGCGTGAGAATAAAGAGAAGACCTCGCGCATCCTCAGGATTGGCGCATATCACACATGCACATAATCAACCTCGTCCTTATCCAAATCAGGATTAGGGCAACCTTGATTGTGCACGTCAGACAACCTTCCAGAAGGTATCTTTTTAAGGAATAAGAATATGCTGATGTTGACAGCTGCCAAATGAAAGGTGGACAACTCAGCATAAACCATGTGCTACCACGTGATTACAACCAATGAAAAAGCACCAGGTGTCCCCAAGGACACGTGGCGCCAAGCAATTGGAGGAGGCCAACAAAACCCTAATTGGGTCTGAGCCCAATTAGTGGAAACCCTAGCACTATAAATACAGCATCAACTCCACAAGGAAGGATCATCAAATATCACCTGATAACATACAATCACAGAGTATTCAGCTATTAAGCAATACACTCTAAATTCCTTACTCTCACATATTATTATCTTCTCCCACAAATACTTATTCTCACACCGGAGGGTTACCCCAAAGAGGACCCCTCTGTCCCTTTTTGAGGGGTAAGTTTACGGTGCTGTTCATTTTGTAGGTGGAAGAACCCAGATCCAAGAGAAACCATCGGTGAAATAGCATAATCACACCCGAGGAAAGTAGATCGTCTACCAGTGAGTCGATCCACGTTTCTTCATTGGCGCCATCCACTGTTACAACGGCAACAAGATCTCATCAGATCTCTGTAAAAAACCAATTTTCACCATGGTTTCTGGCGTTCATAACGTTGATCAAGTTCTGGAGGATATTGAACGTGAGGATGTTAATGAGGGACAGCAGTTTCTGAGGGGGCCGCGTGATTCTACGCGCACCACCAGTAACCGTCCCTTCATCACAACTCCTCACGGCCAGACTGAAACTCCTCCAGACGATCTTACGTTACAAAATCTTGCCGGCGCGAAACAGAAAGGACCAATGGGTCCAGAAGATGAAACAAACGACCCTAAAGAATGGCTCATAAACGAGCAGCGGCGCCTAATGGACAAGTATAATGAGATGGTCAAACAGAAAAAGCTAGCCGACTTAACACAAAGGCAAGCGCTTGATAAGCAAACTGTTCATGGAACAAAAAGGCCGCGCGCGCCGGAAGAAGGACATTCTGTTCACACTGCACACACTGAGTTCAGTGATGAAGAAGTGCACAGCATGAGGAAGACACGAGATACTCATGCAGGAGGCTCACAGCTCCGCGCGCATGTGAACATGGCGCCTGGAGCCAGAGCCGATCTGGATCTGCACATGCCGTACAGCCCACCAGTTAGAGGGCAAGTGGACGTAACCACACCGTACAGACCAGCCATCTTGGTGAAACATTCAAAGTTCACTGAGCGCATCGCCAAGGCTCCCATCCAGCACAAAACCAAGATGCCAAGTGGTTTGGGTAAATATGACGGCACAACAGATCCAGACGATTTCTTGCAAGGTTTTTACAACACGGGAAACCTAGAGAGCTGGACGATGCCAACATGGTGTCACATGTTTGCTCGCTGCCTAACGGGCGCGGCGCGTGTCTGGTTTGAAAGCTTGCCTACTGGGCAAATCGATGGGTTCGAGGAACTATTGGAAAAGTTCCAAGCTCACTTCGTACAACAGCGCAGACACACGCGCGACCCTGATGACATCATGCACTGCGTGCGCAGTAATGATGAAACGATTGAAGACTACATCACTCGTTTCAATCAGGAGTCTCTGGCAATCGGAGGTATAACTGAGCAACTCCTGCGCGTGGCCTTTATACAAGGCGCGCGCAGTGATCAACTCCGCCGAGATCTCGTAAGCAGAGATGGCATGCCCACCACGTGGGCCAAGTTAATGGAAGCATCGCGAGTTTTCGCGAGAAATGAAAAACAAATTGCCCAAGATAGGGCAAGAGAAAGAGCGCATCAAGCTGAGTCACCGCGCAGCAAAGAAAAAAGGGGCAAACAGAACTCTGTATGGTCCAGGTTGCAATCAACCAGTTTTTCTTCCACAGAAAAGCAGGCGCAACCAAGCTCACCCCAGCCCCAAAAAGACGTTCGTAATCGCGGGGAAGGTGACAGGAGGGAGGGCGGCAGAGATCCTAGCAGACCTCTGCCAAGAATATGGACTCCCCTCACTAAAACGCCTTCACAGGTGTTAAACACTGAGAATGTACAATTCAAAAGCCCTAAGCCACTACACTACAAGGGACCATCAGACAGTGGCAAGTACTGTGAGTTTCACAAATCCACAGGACACAACACTGATGCATGCCACCACTTGAAGGATGCAATTGAGAAGGATGTGAAATCAGGCAAGCTGGCTCACCTGGTAAAAAACTCAAGACAAGAAGATGAACAACCAGAAGGAGCCTCTGCCAGCAAAAAGTATAAAAGAATCTGTGTAGCCGAGGGAGGAAGGCAAGGGCAAATATCAAGAAAAAGAAGCGCGCAAATCCAAGGAGATTGGCGCGAGCAACAAGTCATCTTCCCAAGAATCAGGGGAGGCCCTTCCATTAGCAGTCCTCTTGTTATCACTACACACATTGCTCATTACGAAGTGTCAAAAGTCCTGGTGGACACTGGCAGCGAATCAGACATAATGTATGAGCAATGTTTCAGGAAACTGGATCCGGCAGACCAAGCAAGGCTTGAAATTGTGAATGCACCGATCTCTGGTGTTTCCAATGAAATCATTCATCCCCTAGGTCAAATACAATTTGAACTAACCATGGGGGATGAGACACACAAGCGAGCCGAAGTTGTCAACTTCTTGGTCTTGCCCACCACTTCTTGCCACAATATGATCTTGGGTAGGGGAACGATTGCCCAATTTAACGCCATACCGTCGCCAGCGCACGGCGCGTTGGGGTTCCCAACACCAACAGGTGTAACTTTTGTATACCGGGATCATTTGTGCGCAGTGACAAGTACTCCGCGGGAGGGGAGAATGAAACTTCCAATGGCAGACAACGCGCCAGAGGAATGGATTCTCAATCCAAAATCCCCGGAGCAGAAGATCACAATTGGCGCAACGATATCATACGACACGAGGGTGAGAATGAAAAGATTGCTCACAGCATATATGTCGGTCTTCGCGTGGCAACACTCTGATATGACTGGGGTTCCGCGAGACCTGGCTCAGCATTCTCTCAACACCTTCAAGTCTGTAGAGCCAATTGCTCAAAAGAAGAGAGTCATGGGGGATGAGAAAGCGAGGGCCATGAATGAGCAGGTTGAGGATTTACTGCGCGCAAACATCATCCGCCCGATACGATACCAGACATGGGTAGCCAATCCTGTGATGGTAAAGAAAAGTAACGGGTCATGGAGGATGTGCATTGACTTCAAGGACCTCAACAAAGCGTGCCCAAAGGATTGTTACCCCCTACCAAACATCGATGCAAAGGTGGACTCCGTGGCGCCATTCAAACTAAAATGTTTCCTGGATGCCTACAAGGGCTATCACCAGATTCAAATGGCACCACAAGATGAGGACAAGACCGCCTTCAGAACCAACAATGGTGTTTTTTGTTACACAAAAATGCCCTTTGGTTTGAAGAATGCGGGCGCCACCTACCAAAGACTTATGGATGCCGTTTTCAGCGAGCAAATCGGAAGAAACCTAGAAGTCTATGTGGATGATTTGGTGATCAAGAGCAGGGAGGAAAAGCAAATGCTCAAAGACATCGAAGAAACCCTTGGGCGCCTAAAAGAAGTTAACATGAAGCTCAATCCGAGCAAATGTACTTTCGGCGTACTAGAGGGAAAATTTCTAGGTGTAATGGTCACCAAGAATGGTTTCAAGGTGAACCCTGAGAAGGTGGAGGCCATCCTTGACATGCCTTCGCCATCCACCATGAAAGAAGTCCAGAAGCTGAATGGTAGATTGGTTTCAATCAACAGGTTCCTAGCGAACCATGCAAGCAAATCTACCCCATTTGTCAACACATTGAGGAATTGCTTAAAGAAAAGCCAATTCAAATGGACTCCTGAGGCCGAGCAAGCTTTCAGGGAGATAAAAGAATGTTTGATAAATCTGCCCGCGCTCACAGCTCCACTGCCTGGTGAAACTTTGACATTATACCTATCAGCAGGAGAGCGCGCCATCGGCGCAGTATTATTGGTGGATCGCAAGGGAATCCAAACGCCAATATACTATGTGAGTCGGGTGCTGACAGATCCTGAGACGCGCTACTCCATCATGGAAAAGTTAGTTCTATCACTAACACACGCGTCGCGCAAGCTTCATAGATATTTCAATGGTCATCCCATTGAAGTTCTGACTGGTTACAACATCCAGCAAGTTTTGCGGCGCCCCGCGCTCTCAGGAAGGCTGACAAAGTGGGCGCTGGAATTAGGCGAGCACACGATCGCCTATAAGCCCCGTCCAGCAATAAAGGGACAAGTCTTGGCTGATTTCATTGCCGAGGTCCCCGAAGGAAAAATTGAAGAGGCTCAGCGCGAGGTAGATCCTCCGCGATCCAATGACGAAGAAAATGTGTGGAGATTGTTCACTGACGGAGCTTCAAACAACGAAGGGTCCGGCGCAGGCCTTAAACTGGTGGATCCAGAGAATCATGAATATACTTACGCCATCAGGTTGGACTTCAAGAGCACCAACAATGAGGCTGAGTATGAAGCCCTGCTGGCTGGCCTGCGCATCGCGCAAAAATTCGGAGTTAAAAAGCTAGAGGCCCATGTTGATTCATACTTGGTAGCAGCACAGGTCAATGGCCTTTATGATGCCAAGGAGAACACCATGCCTCTATATCTAGAGCAGGCGAAAAAGCTCATCGAGCAATTTGACTGCTTCAGAATTATTCATATTCCGCGCAGTGAAAACAAATCTGCAGACGCGCTGAGTAAGATGGCATCAACCAGTTTTGATCACTTTGGCAAAGATGTCAGGGTAGAAGTAATGAGCAATCCGTCGGTGGTAGCAAAGTCTGTCCTGGTAACTCATACAACCCCTTCATCATGGATAACTCCAATAATGGAATTCTTGAAGGTGGGAAAGGTACCAGATGATCGCGTGCAAGCGAGGAAGCTAAGACAAAAGGCGCAGAATTATGAACTGCTTGATGGTACATTATATCGACGCTCTTATCTTGGGCCGCTCATGAAATGCCTAGATGCTGAGGAAGCAAGCTATGTGATCAGAGAGATACATGAAGGAATCTGTGGAATACATGCTGGCCCGCGCATGGTGGTTGCCAAGGCAATGAGCGCAGGTTACTATTGGCCTGGCATGTACTTGGACGCTCTAAAAGAGATCCAAAAATGCAAAGCATGTCAGAGCTATGCGCCAAACACCATGCGGCCAAAGAACAACCTAATTCCAGTGACCTCTGCATGGCCTTTCCACAAATGGGCAATCGACATTGTGGGTCCCCTTCCGCAAGCGCAAGGGCGGGTAAAATTTTAGGTAGTGGCAGTAGACTATTTCACGAAATGGGTTGAAGCCAAGCCACTAGCAAAAATCACAGCCGAAGCGATGAAGCAGTTTATCTGGAGCCACATCATATGCCGTTTTGGATTGCCCATGGAAATTGTGAGCGATAATGGCAAGCAATTCACTGACAAGAAGATATCCAGCTGGCTCAAGGAATTGCGCATCAACCAAATCTTCACTTCGGTATATCACCCTCAGGGGAATGGCCAAGTGGAGCGCGCGAATCAAAGCTTGTTAAATGGGCTGAAGAAAAGGTTGGAGGGAGAATCCCATTCGTGGGTTGAAGAGCTACCTAATGTCCTGTGGGCACACAGGACATTAAGCAAAACCAGCAATGGCGAATCCCCGTTCAGCCTAACCTATGGAACAGAGGCAATGATTCCAGCAGAAATTGGATGCCCATCCCATAGAGTGCTCATGATGAACAAGACTGATAACGAGCGCGAAAGGAGGTTGGATCTCAACTTACTTGAAGGGCGCAGAGAGGCGGCTATCATCAGTGAAGCCAAGTACAAGAAAAAGCTGGAAAAATATTACAACCAGCGCGTGAAAGAATGCCACTTCAAGAAAAATGAATTTGTCATTCGAAACAATGAAGCTAGCCGCGCGATACCCCCGGGAAAAATGTCCCCCAATTGGGAGGGACCTTATCAAATCTCAGAAGAATTGGGGAAAGGCGCATATGCTTTAACAGATTTGAATGGAAAGAAGATCCCGCGCGCATGGAACGCGGCACAGCTTAGAAAATGTTTCATGTAAATGTCAAGTTTGTAATTAAGGCTTTTTAAGCCATTATGAATAATGATACGCGCTATCTTCTATTAATGTGGATTCTATTACCCTTTGCATACATGTTTCACACTTCCCTTTATTAGTTTTGAGCAATATGACAACATTGTATTGACATCAAAACGAAATAAAACGAGGTAAAACATACATGCGCGAGCTTCAAGCTCAAACGCGTTAAGGAGTCTTAACTCTAAAGCGTCAGGGCCTTAGCCCAATTCTATTACCTTTCGCATACATGTTTCACACTTCCCTTTATTAATTTTGAGCAATATGATAACATTGTATTGACATCAAAACAAAATAAAACGAAGTAAAACATACATGCGCAAACGCGTTAAAGAGTCTTAACTCTAAAACGTCAGGGCCTTAGCCCAATAATGTGAGCCTTAGCTCAAATCACTCACAACATCCATCCTACATACTGCGCAGCCTGACCATAAAACACCTAAACACAACTAAGGCAAAGCAAATGCCAAAACATAGTTGTTAAGGTCTCAGGTTGGGGTCGCGCATAAAACTGTAATGGATATCTGAGTAACACATATTGACACGTAAAGGCTAAAAAACTCATAATTCCATAAACGCGCGATAACGTCGCGCAAAAGAGGAATAATGAAAGCGCCAAGACACGTGTCAACATAATCAAGATATGGCAAAATCACTTACAATATGACAAGGGTTAAGTATAATAAATTCCTTACAACCTTGTTCTTATTCCAACGTGCAAGCATATCTTATATTCGACAAGCAAACATGCGATATAAAGAGATGAATGCGAATGCGCAAGATGCGAAGAAGGGAAAACAAAATTTCATTCCAAAGCATGGAAATTTACAAGTTTACAAGATGAGATACAAACTACAAATAAAAAAAAAACATGAAGGGCTTCTCAAGTCTCCACGTTGACATCAGCCTCTTCATCATCCTCATCATCGCCCTCGGCATCTGGCGCATCCTGCTCCTCGTCATCTCCAAACTGACCATAGTCAAGTTCTTCGTCTTGAATGGAGTCTTCTAGCACAACAGTGTCAGGAGCGGATCTTTTGGCCACGCCAGAGCCGCTAGCAACGCCAGCATTCCCCGCGCCATCATCGCCGCCACCAGCCCCTTCGCACTCGTCAAGTAATTTCTTTAGCGCGGCGAGATCGGGCTGGTCAGCAAGTGCGGATATCTGCAAATCATAACGAAAAATATGAGTATAAAAGGACTTGGAAAATAAGTCAAGTTTATCTCGTTAAGGTTAAAATACCTGTGCAAGGATGGGAATGGGAGTATTCAAATACTTCTCCCCCATCGCGGCCATTTCCGCGCAGGCAGCGTCGCTCTGATAAGGGTACTCGGATGGGTTCTTCTTCAACATGCCATATTCATAACCATCCGTGAACCCTTCAGCTCGCCCCACCAAGCGCGCGGCAGCGTTGCAGTCCATCACAAGGGCCTGAAACTCGTCGGAGTATTTCATCGCGAAAGCGCAACGAGTCATGCCCTATGAGATTAGCCATTGGCGATCCTGCGCGAGGCCAGCAACAGACGTCTCGAGGGCAGGAACCTGAGAGTTTAATAACTCAACAGTTTCCTTAGTCTTTTTTAGCTCCTCTTTGTCGGACGCTGCTGCCGCCAAGATTTATTCTTTTTCCGCCCGCGCAGCATCAAGTGCTTCATGGCTAGACGCTGCCGTCGCCAGGGCATCATCTTTATCGGCCTGCGCGGCAGCCAGCTCCCTCTTCAGGCGCGCAACTTCACTCTCCAGTGATGATTTTTCAGTGATAGACTGGACAAGAGCTTGGTCACGCGCCTCCGCCTCCAGCTCCAAGTCGCGCGCTCTGCGCGCGTACTTGGCCGCATCCGCCTCCGCCGCCTGCAGCTTCTCCCGCGCCGCCTGAAGCTCATGCCCGCGCTTCACGAAGGCGCTGTTGGCACTTGCTCTGTTCTCACTGAGCTCGGCTTGGAGCTTTTCAGCTCTCTCGCGAGCATCAGAAAGATGCCAAGCAGACACCTTAGCCTCTTGCTTGGCTTCCGCAAGAGCATCACGTACTTTTACGTAATCAGAGCGAAGCTCTTGGGAGGCAGCAATGAAGGCCGACCCAGCAAACATATGATCATTGAGCAGGTCGTCGCGAGCGCGGTCCTCCTGGAACCTCCTTTCAGATGGAGGCACAGCATGAGCCCAGAATTCCGCACACACCCCCATGGACTGAAATGTGCTATCTTCAGTAATATTCCATCTCGGGCGGTAAGTGTGATCGGCTTCCTGCAAAAACAAAGAAATTATCTAAGTCATCAAAACATTAAGATGGAAGCCTGCGCAGCGAGGCAAAAAAGAACCTATACCTGTGGGGATGAAGCAGAAAAGTCAGCGCCAGCCCCACGAGAAGGCTCCGCCGCGAAACCTCGTGGCGCTGCAGGGCTGGCGCGGGCGCCATCGGAGTCTTCAGCATGAACCTCCTCATCCTCCTCTGAAATAGGCCTCTTCTCCTGCGACCTAGAATCAAAATCGGTCTCGCGAGGAGGGATGTGCGCAGGAGGAGGTGAGGGAGGTCTCGGCGCCGCCAGATCGGCGCGCAAAACGGCCTCCTGCTCCTTAGTAATCCCAATGAGGGGAGATTCGTCGCTTGCAGGAGCAGGAGCAGAGCCAGCGGCGCTGGCGCCAGCGCCAGGAGTGCAGCCAGAAGCTTGTGCGCCAGCTACGGCTTCTATGAAAAAATCAACAACAACAAATGGTTCATGACTTGATCTAAAAGAAAGTCAGAAAAAAAAAAAAAAAAAAAGAGCGCAATACGTACCTTGGCGCAACTCCGTTCGCGAAGCAAACATCGCCATGAAGTCCATTCTACCCTTCTTTGAGGGTAAAACAGGGGACTTCGAATCGACCTCCGGCGCAGCCTCGGCATCAGGTTGCGCAGACGCCGGATCTACAAACATTTGAGTGAGCAAAGATTCATTAGTAATTCTATCAGAATCGCGCTCATAGAACCATAAAAGATAAGCAAAAGATAAGGAAAGTATACCTGTCGAGGGCGCAACACCGCTTCCCTTTTCCGCCGCGGGAAGGGAGGAGGTAGCGCCACCATACCTCAAGTGGACAGGAGGTCTGCCCACTTTTTGAGGCAGGGAAGCCAAGGAAACCTTGGTAGTAAATTCCTGGGTTTTCCTAAATCCCCCCGCCTGAGTAGGAGGATCCTGAACAACAGGGGCAACATCTTTTTTCTGTTTCTTACTGGCCCCTGCGCCAGTTTTCCCCTTAGCTTTACGCTTTAGTTGGGGCGCCTCCTCTTCCTCCTCCTCTTCCGCGAGCTCCAGCTCGTAATTTTCGAGCACATCTACAATACACACAACAGAAGTGTTAGCAAAATTTGGTATTATAAGGGAAAATGCATAACTACAAAGGCTTACCAGGCGCATCGCTGTCGAGGACAAATCCCAGATCAACAGGGATGAACATGTCATCAAAGCGATCAGGGAAACCAACCTCCCCAGCGCCGAGCGCGATGGAGCCACCCTCCATATGCTCATCATATGCGGCGTGGATATACTCCTTGGTGACTGCACAAAACAAGTCAAATGATATCAGCAAAAAAGGAATTATATTCGCGCAAAAATAAAGCAATGAGATTAACTTACATAACCCGTCGACTTGGATAACGGGCTCAAGCGCGCTGTTCGCCCACCTCTTGCTCATACCAACCCCCACCAGCGCCTCCTCACAAATGTTCTTGGCGGGGGATGGTTCAGCGGTCAGCTTATTAACCCAGGCGCCAGTTGGGTTCTTGAGGACACCCACATCCGCAGGCGCAGAAGAGATCGAGCGCATGGTCATACGGATGGGGATTACACCAGCCCTTATGTAAAAAAACCTCTCAGACCAGTCATGAAGGCTCTTGAATGAAACAGTGGAGCACTTCACCTTCTGACTGCGAGGAATGAAGGAGAACCAAGAATCTTGGATCTTGGGCTTGTAAAAAAATTGAAAGCGCCGAGGGGTGGGCTCCTCGCGCTGGGATTTGCACATGAACTCAAAGTGAGTCATGCGCACAAGTCCAAACGGATGGACTTGGGATATATGAATCCCATAGAACTTAAGCAGTGCACCCACAAACCTTGTCATCGGGAGACGAAGGTTGCAGTGGGTGAAAAAATGGCTATATAGGGATATATAGCCGGCAGGCGGGTCCGCCGCCATTTGCCCGGCCCCAGGCAACATGCAGCCAAACACAGGGAGAAACCCCTGAGAGGCGATAAGGCTGTCAAGATCAGCCTGCCTCAATTTGCAGGGGATTTCATTCCACCTCTTCACAGCTTTGGTCCTCCCTACCTCCTCCGATGAGACCTCAGCAGCCTTCTTCCCCTTGATGGTCTTCTTCAACGTCGACATCACTAACGATTTCACACGGCAATGGATGGGGGAGATTGTGTTGTCTGAGCTATCAGACATACAACTGTGACAACGAACGAAGATTGCTTCTGAATAACAAAGGTAATCAGAAGACAAAGAAACAAAAGCTCTGAATAATAAACAAGAAGATGAAGGATAAAAAACCTCTAAGGGTTGGCTTTTATAGGCCCAGGAGAGACAAATATGGGTGCTGATCGGACTTCACGCGCCCCCACTCGCAGGTGATAGCCAACGCGAGCGCGACACGTGTCAATCACACTGTGTGAGGGGACACGAAAAGAAATAATACAGCTGTTGCCAGAGTTCACGCGCCACCACTCGCAGGAACGGACCAACGCGAGCGCGACACGTGTCCTTGACAGCATATGAGGGGACACGAAAGGCAACTGTAGCACCTCGAGCACACGAAAGGCCTGACACGTCTCCATCACTGACGCATGTCAGCAACAACCAACCACGTTCAGGGACGGTTCGCATGTAACCAAAAGGATAGAATTTCGCGCAACGATGAATAATAAGAAGAAAAAGACAAACCACTACTAAAAGACCAAACTGATAAGTCTAATATCTATCTTGCCTCGCGCGCGCGAGACAAGACACACATTAGACTGGGGGGGCTTGAAGAGGTATGTACCCGCCTCAACACCGAGCAAGGCGGGTCAACCCACAAGATATAGACAAGAAGCTTGAAATCAAGACATTATGAAGGCACAAAGCCAAAACCTACGCGCATGGCGCATATCACATATGCTCATGCATCACATGCTCAGGCATCATATGCCCAGGCACCACACATGCTCAGGCATCACACATGCTCAGGCATCATATGCCCAGCCACACATATGCTCGCGCATCACATATGCTCATGCATATCACATATGCACGTGGCACATCAGCGCGCGGCGCATATCACATCTGCGCATGAAACATCTGCGCGTGAGAATAAAGAGAAGACCTCGCGCATCCTCAGGATTGGCGCATATCACACATGCACATAATCAACCTCGTCCTTATCCAAATCAGGATTAGGGCAACCTTGATTGTGCACGTCAGACAACCTTCCAGAAGGTATCTTTTTAAGGAATAAGAATATGCTGATGTTGACAGCTGCCAAATGAAAGGTGGACAACTCAGCATAAACCATGTGCTACCACGTGATTACAACCAATGAAAAAGCACCAGGTGTCCCCAAGGACACGTGGCGCCAAGCAATTGGAGGAGGCCAACAAAACCCTAATTGGGTCTGAGCCCAATCAGTGGAAACCCTAGCACTATAAATACAGCATCAACTCCACAAGGAAGGATCATCAAATATCACCTGATAACATACAATCACAGAGTATTCAGCTATTAAGCAATACACTCTAAATTCCTTACTCTCACATATTATTATCTTCTCCCACAAATACTTATTCTCACACCGGAGGGTTACCCCAAAGAGGACCCCTCTGTCCCTTTCTGAGGGGTAAGTTTACGGTGCTGTTCATTTTGTAGGTGGAAGAACCCAGATCCAAGAGAAACTATCGGTGAAATAGCATAATCACACCCGAGGAAAGTAGATCGTCTACCAGTGAGTCGATCCACGTTTCTTCAAAAGGTTAAGAAGGTTGTTGCTTGCGTTAACTTGATTATCAAGAGTGAATAACCCCATAGTGTAAAAGTTTAAGGATAAATGACTTTAAAACTGAGTATGATCAATGTAACTTAAGTGGTGTATATATTGAGGATGACACTCAAATTGGTGAATTACTATTGAACGGCAACTTGTCCTACAAAGAACCAATTTCAAGTATTTAGAGTCGTTTGTCCATAGTGACGGGGACATAGATGGTGATGTAGCCCACGGTTTGGTGCAAGTGGACTACATCTACCTAAGTATTGCGTAACAGAGGTTCTCGATGAGGACACAAAGAAAACGTAAGCACAAAAGACAATAGTAGCAGAGGTGATTGATGTTGAAGTGGATATGTAAGGTTGGATTGGATTAGAAATGAAGTGATTCAAGAAAAGTTAGGGTGACATGTATCTTGTATAAAATAAAGGATGAGGATTGAAATGGTTTACTCATTTACGGAGGAGACATATTACAAAACTAGAGAAAACTTTCTACCCTAATTTCGAATGGAAGAAGCATAAGAGGTAGATCTCAATTGATATGGTTTGAGCCGATTATATGGACTTGTTAGACTTGTAATTCTCCAGGGACAGGATCAAAAATATGAGTAAATAGAGTCGTGGGTTCAAAGTTATCTACTCTTAGGGGAGCATATATTTTTGTCATAAATTTGTCTTGGGACCATAATGCTAGCTTCTTCAAAATATCTCATCTTACCTTAGTATTTCCTTTCCATTTGTTTTGCCTTTACCTTAGGTCTGTATTTACATAAATACATTTTAGAAA
This sequence comes from Bidens hawaiensis, assembly GCF_021521415.1. Lineage (NCBI taxonomy): Eukaryota > Viridiplantae > Streptophyta > Magnoliopsida > Asterales > Asteraceae > Bidens > Bidens hawaiensis. The sequence goes on from NW_027491107.1 coordinate 1,244,031, forward strand.
ACCCTATGCGTACTTTCAATAGATATACACTTTTACTATATTATTAACACTCACCTCATCAAGTTGCTTCTTTTTTTCATTATTATCACCTTAGCCACAATCTATGTTATCCGGCCTTATTACACTTTACATGTAAAAAAATAAGTTATTTTAGAGACGAAGTGAGAACATACTATCTATCCCTTGAAATAACGGTAAAGTTTGCTATAATCTCACGCTAGGGTATAGCCCGTATTACACATGGTGGAAAAACATGTCAACAAACATAATAAATTTAAACAACAAATTCAAGCAACACAAAACTTCTTCAAACTTTCGGGCCAAAACATTAACCATTTACATTGTATAGATATTAAAAGTTAAAAGTTACAATAAGTTAATGTACATCGAACAACCAAAAAACATCAACAAAAGACATAAACATGGTCTTTCATATTAAACCACCATCAACTTCTTCAAACATTTTACAAAGAAACTCATTTTGCTTCACCACCTGAGAATATAATAAAACAATAGCATCCAAATTAAATATACCATTAAAATAATAACATATTTAATAATGAAAGCTCGTGTTACACACAAATGAAAGTTACAATAAAAGTAAAAAAAAAGATATTACATGTAATACGTAAATTGAGTTATATTATATAATGATTTTTATTTATGACTTTTATAATAAGTTTTTGATATATTTATACATTATTAATTATAAATTATAATTTGCAAACCAAACTTTGGTGTTTGATTTATGTCGATATTATTATACATATTATGTGTATAAAAATGATTTTTAGAACAAAATGTTAGGTCAATTTAACATTTAAACTTATAATTTGTAACCTTGACAGTGACCCGTATTCTCAAATTACTTACTTGTGCTTTAGCAAATACCTAAAATACCCTTACGTTCAAAATACATATTTCCCTTCACCTGCAAACAAACCTAAAATACCCTGAAAACATACTAAAAGTAGTTCAAATGTACTTGAATGCAATCTCCAAAATCACTTAGCTGCTAATTAACCCATTAAATGCCTCTTAATGGATTTTTTTTTACAAAATTAACATTTTTATTTAAAATTCTCTCTACAAAAGTGATCATGGTCATCATAATTTTTCAAACTAAGAGCAACTAACATAAGAGCCCCGTAATGTATCGGGTGATAGTAAAAACCGTTAGTTTTACATAAAACAAAATAACTTTTTAATGTGTAAATAAAAATATATTTGGGTTACTAATAAATTACCTATTCATCGATTAAGATATTCTCAATGGACCATTCTCATTGGGTTTGTTATCCTTTAAATACCATAACTTCATTATACGCACCTTCAAGACATAGGCGTTTATAAGAACATCGAGTTCACTCAACATCGTTATCTTTTGTTGCTCTATTGGCGCTGCTTGTAAAGATTACAACAGTGTTTAAAAAAAATTATAACATTATTCAACTTTAAGAATAAAAGACAACATCTATAAATAGTATATATGACAAAGAAAATAATGATTTAAATAGCTATATACTTACCGTGTGATCACTTTTTGTTCTCATTCATTCAAGATATTATATGAGTGAACCTATTACGAAATCTAATTAGTTAAAATGAAAGTAAAAGTTTTATAAGATTACTGTTAGCTCTAAAATTGAAAATAGATTCGATAAAAAAAATAGTAATAATTTTATAATTTGATTCCATAATGATTCGAAAAGAGTTTCATTTTAAAACGAAATTACACGACCTAATTCTTATTAGTTGAATTAAAAAATGATCCAAGAATGCATTCGCTGATTGCAAACGCGGTATGCGTAGATGTTACAGACGATTAATCAATTTCTTTTTCTAAAGCTGTGACTTTATCCTTGTTAGTGCTATCTATAATGATATTTGAATCAAAAGCTTGCAATTGGTATTTTTGTTTATCTCCTATTTTGTAAAAAATGAAACTCAGGTAAGTGCTTTTTTATAAACATATGTATAAAAAAAACATATTTCATTTAGCTCCTTGATGCCTATAATAACTAGTTATTTCGGTTTTCTACTAACGGCTTTAACTATAACCTCAGCTCTATTTATTGGTCTGAGCAAGATACGACTTATTTGAAATGAATTGCACAATTCATAAAAGGAAATCTTTCCGCGAACTTCTGTGTATTTCTAGTTACTTATCGTGTCAATTAACAATTCTTGGTCATTGAGATTCGTGGTAATTCGGATAATATTTAGGTATAGATATTAGCTCTTTTTTCTCCTTTCAAACAAATTGAAATGATTGAAGTTTTTCTTTTTGGAATCGTGTTAGGTCTAATTCCTATTACTTTGGCTGGATTATTTGTACCTGCATATTTACAATACAGGCGTGGCGATCAGTTGGACCTTTGATTAATTCCCTTTTTTTACCTCCTCCTTTCTTTAATATCCAGGAGGTCAAATTAAGATTGTTGTTCCAGTTCCAGTTAGTGTTTCCGTCGAATTCGATCGAAGAAGATCCGAATCACGCTCTGTAGGATTTGAACCTACGACATCGGGTTTTAGAGACCCGCGTTCTACCGAACTGAACTAAGAGCGCTTTCTTATCATAAAAGAGAATACTGTAAAGAAAAAAGAAAAGGATGGCCCCAATACATCTTATATGCATACTATATAGTGTCATCAGAATGAAAGATTCTATATGATATGTCCATTGTGAGTTGATCTTAAAAAATACCTCATTACTGCTCAAAGGAGAAGTAATAGGTAGGGATGACAGGATTTGAACCCGTGACATTTTGTACCCAAAACAAACGCGCTACCAAGCTGCGCTACATCCCTTCCGTTGGTCTACAGTGTCATTGTAGAGAATTCCTGTCTTGTTTTCCACATCGTTATCTCCTTCTATTAAAATCTATAATTTTTCTTTTCATTTCCTCTTTTTGGTCTCATTTAACATATAATAATAGCAAAAGACTTCTATCTATATGAAATATAGAACGGAATCCCAAGAAAAAATAACTGAGTCTTTTTGGGGAATATTGGAGAAGAAAATGACGTTTTTTCTGTATTTAACAAAAAGTCAATCTTTTTTACTAGATCATTGTACATTTAAATATGTATTATCTTATTGATTACAATAAAATGAAAAAATGAAGGAGGTTTTTCAATGCGAGATCTAAAAACATATCTTTCCGTGGCACCGGTACTAAGTACTCTATGGTTCGGTTCTTTGGCAGGTTTATTGATAGAGATTAATCGTTTTTTCCCGGATGCGTTGACGTTCTCATTCTAGTTATTGGCGCGGGACGGAATAAAGAATATTAGAGATACAATTAAATATCAGCCCCCTCTTTTCTCTTTTTTCCCTTTTTTAGAAGAAGGGAGGAAAGAGAAAGAATAAAAGTGCATTCAACAGCTGTGAGACTCGGGTTCAGTTTGAAATTGAATTAATATTCAATTTCTATGTAAGTCGAATACAAACAGTGGTTCTCGGGAAAGAGTATTATATAAGATACTTATTTATAAAATATAAAATTCTGTACTGTGATTTGAAAGTTTAGAAATCTTTCTATCTTATTTCCGATATTGAGTGTAGTGAAATCTTGCATAAGAGGATAGCAAGTTACAAATTCTATTTTGTTTTTTCCTTCCTTTCTTCTTTTTCGTTTCGGATTGAGAGAGGAAGAGTTGAGTAAATGAAAAATCCAAAGGAGGTTCATGGCCAAGGGTAAAGATGTGCGAATACCGGTTCTTTTGGAATGTACCGCTTGTGTTCGAAACGGTGTTAATAAGGAATCAACGGGCATTTCCAGATATATTACTCAAAAGAACCGGCACAATACGCCTAATCGATTGGAGTTACGAAAATTCTGCCCATATTGTTACAAACATACGATTCACGGGGAGATAAAGAAATAGATTGAAGCGAGTACTTGCGCCATTATCTTAATCTTACAAGGCAAGGAAAGGGAAAAATGACATTATATATATAACATATTTAACATAGTTAAAAATAATTATAAACAAACCAAATCCTATTTATTTATTCTAATTATGTATCCGGCTGAAATAGAATTTTAGGGATAAGAAATAAACTAACCAAACCATGGATAAATCCAAGCGAACTTTTCTTAAATCCAAGCGATATTTTCGTAAGAGTTTGCCCCCGATCCAATCGGGGGATCGAATTGATTATAAAAACATGAGTTTAATTAGTCGATTTATTAGTGAACAGGGAAAAATATTATCTAGACGAGTAAATAGATTGACCTTAAAACAACAACGATTAATTACTATTGCTATAAAACAAGCTCGTATTTTATCTTTGTTACCTTTTCATAATAATGAGAAACAATTTGAAAGAACTGAGTCGACCACTAGAACTCCTAGTCTTAGAGCCAGAAAAAGATAGGTTTACTCTTTATTAACTTCAATTCAAACCCCCATCCGAATTCAAACGCGGATTTCTATTTTGTGGTCAAAATCCAAGAATCCGGATTGAATTCTCGTGTCATAAGAAAAAAAAAAGAAGAATCTGGGAAGAAGAAACTTTTTTATTGAACGTGCTGATTCATTTTTATTTTGACTACTTTCTTTTCTCATATTTTATCATATTCTATTCATTTTGATTTTCTTTTTTATTCGACCTTCCCGGAGTTCATTCTCCGGGAAACTCCGTTTAGCCGGTGGATTCCTTCCAACTTACTTCTTTTATGATCTCATTGGAAATCATATAAAGACAATTCCTATTTGATATAGCTATTTGTGCAAGTATTTACGATTAAGAAGCAACTGTCTCTTGTACAGATCATTTATTAATCTACTATAACTATAGCATACCCCCCTTTCGCGAACTGCTGCATTTATTCGAGTGATCCACAAACGACGAAAATTTATTTTTTTCCTATCCCTATCCCGATGAACCGAAACCAAAGCTCTTATTTTTTGTTGAGTAATAGTTCGAGTAAGTCTTGAATGAGCCCCCCGAAAGCTTGATGCAAATAAACGAATTTTTGTTCTACGTCTCCGAGCGATATATCCCCGTCTAATTCTGGTCATTGAATAAATGAAACTTTAACGAATAACTAATAGATTTCCTAGATTTCCTTTCTTTTAGTTATTCTTTTGCCCCTTTCCTAGTATATTAATAACAAAACTGATTTTTCCAATGTATAAACTAAGAATTCCAATGGCTTTGGCTACTATAACCTTCCCAACCACAATTTTTTATTTTTTCTAGGCATTTCACCTCGAAATACGAAATTGTACTATACTAGGTATTAAAAAATCAAAGTAATGATAAAGAAATAGTGGATTCCATCGTTTCTATGGTTACTTCTTAAACGGTGAGGTCTTCTCTATACACCGGAGCCTTTACTTCATTTAATCAATGTTATTGCTAACTTGTATAGTTCACATTCTTCGGCTCTACCAATGAATTATCCAGTAATAGGTCTTTCACAACAAGCTCTACCTATACAGTAACGGTATTTAATTATGAAGGTTGGCTGGGTAGCTGACCCTGTTAGTCCGTTCTTGCAAGAGGTGTCTATGTTAACTAAAATTTCCTCCGCTTAATGGATAACCATTTGCTACCAATGGAGAATTGCTTCTCATTTTGAATTGAGGTGAGTGGATTTACACCATCAGAAACCATAAATTTCATCCATTTTTAGATAGGAAATATAGTTTGTTTTTCCTTTATATCCTATTTGATCATTGATATTCGAACATTGTTCTCTTTCCTTTGTTCTAGTTCATGATCTGAACAAGTCGCACATACACCCTAGTACATGTTCCTCGACGCTGAGGGCATCCCCGAAGCGCGGGGGATTTTGTGACATTTCTAATTGGCTGTCTTGTCTTTCTAATAAGTTGTTTAATCGTTGGCATGTTGAATCATATACATAATGGGCTGGTTTAGATCGATCCTAACCGGATGATTATGAATTACTTTTATTCAATAGAATAATAAAGATTCCATAGAATAATAATATTCAACTCGGCAGGGTTCATTTCAGAATTGACGCGAAATCCAGGTTATTGTCATTCAACCGCCACAAGATCAAAATTTCCATAAGCTTGGGCCTCTGTTGCTGACATAAAAACATCTCTTTCCATGTCTTCGGATACAACCCATAATGGTTAGCCCGTTCTTTGTACATAAACCCTTGTCAGGGTTTCACGTAGTTTCAGCAGTTCTCCCACTTCCATGATGAATTCTCCCGTTGATACTTCAAAAAAAGAACCAGCAGGTTGATGGATCATTACCCTGATGATATAAGATAATAAAAGGTTTCTCTCTTTTTCATGATGAGGGGAAGATAAAAGAAAGATAAAAGAATAACAAGAAAAAAAGATAGAATCGAACAACCGTACGAGTATTATGCATTGCATACGGTTCTACAATAAAATTGACCCTTACCTTCCATCAAAGAAATAAAAAATAGGATCCCTTCCTTTCGGAGGAATTCAAAAATAATATGATGGCTCCGTTGCTTTATATATTTATTATATTATATTTTTTTTGTCTGTGATTTGTCTGTCATTCAGCAATCCCAAAGTTGTTTTTTATTTGATCAAATAAACTAAGGAAAAAAGAATTTTTTTTTCGCTCCATAACATAAATAGAAATATTGTTAAGAGACCTCTGGTGTGAAAAAAGTTTGTGACGCTGAACTGGACTTCCAAAATAAGAAAATAGGAAATACGTTTTTATCATATTACTCTCTCGATACATAAGCTAATGTTGTGAAAACAAAAAAAAAATTTATATCGAATTCAAAGTGCCATGCTTTTATTACTTAATATTCATATTTCATATGGCGAAGGCATAGTCTTCTTTTTTCTCTCAAATAAATAAAAGCCTCATTGGCGCCAAGCGTGAGGGAGTGCTAGACGTTTGGTAATTTCTCCTCCGACCAGGATAAAAGATCCCATTGAAGCGGCGTATCCCATGCATATTGTATGTACATCTGGTTGCACAAATTGCATAGTATCATAAAGAGCCACTCCCGGTATTACCCATCCGCCAGGAGAGTTTATAAATAAATACAGCTTTTGGGTATCTTCCTCGATACTGAGATATATCATAAGACCAATAAGTTGATTTGAGATCTCGCTATCAACCTCTTGACCTAAAAAAAGTAATCTTTCTCGATAAAGTCGGTTGATTAGGGTCAAATTGTATCCTTTAAGAACCGTACAGGCGCCTTTTAACGCATACGGTTCAAAAAAAAATCAATGTGTATATTCCAATACTTTTTCTTTTTTCATAGAAAGTTCCTTCTAACTTATAATAAAAAGATTTTTTTCACTAAATATGAGTTTGTCTTCCTTTCCTTATAACGAACGTAAAAAAAAAGAATTCATTAAACTTATCCAATTAACTTCTCATTGATGGATTGTTTCATCGAGATCCAATCCAAATCACGATGTCATTTTCTTGTTCTTAAATGGGCCTCTTTAATCTTTTTAGGTTTATGCTCTGCTCCGGGTAAAGATCCGCCCGATTTTGATTTGCACATATAGTACAAATGCTCCCATTACCACTTCTTTTTGTTATCCCCCCCCCTTTTTCAATTCATGCATTCCGTAAAAAGGTTGACGGATTTATGCATATTACTCAATTGATTAACATAATAGTTTGAAAAAAAAATTTCTTAAAAAAAGGAATACTTTATGATATAAAGATATAAAATAGAAATAGATATATTACCACTTGGTTTTTTTTTAACGAAGCCTGGATACTTCAATGTAGTAGTCCAACTAAGACAACCATAAATTCTTCTAATTGATAATAGAAATCCGAACCCCCCCCCCCCCAAAACGGATCTAATTGCACTTCACGCTCCAAATTTTTGATGATGAAATGAATCTTTCGTGGGCGAAACAGAGGATATCTCGATTGGGAGAAAACGGGGAAATCCCATATGACCAAATATATCTGACAAGTCGCACTATATGTCAAGCCAAGATGCATCTTCCTCTCCAGGACTTCGAAAAGGTACTTTTGGAACACCAATAGGCATTAAATGAAATAAAAAAGAACTAAGTACTATATTTTACTTTGATGTGGAAACGTAACAAAGCCTTTCTTTTTCTTTATAATATTGTACTTTATCCTAATCAGATTTTATTCAATTCATAAGATTTTATTCATAATTGATGAAAATTTTATAAAGAAAGCAAGAAAAAAGGGGAAAATTATTACGAATAGTGTCCTCTAATGATGAACAAGTATGGGCACATTCGCTCATATAAAATGGCATTCACTTCCCCATTGCGTATTGGTACTTATCGAGTATAGAATAAATCTGCTTCTCTTTGTTCCTACGAACAAAATTGTTCCATTATTACCAACAGAATAGAACAAATATGAACCCTTGCGTTGAAATATATTACTAAAACTAAATAGGGGGGTCCATAAGATAGTCATAGTATAGTCTTTTCCTATGCAATAAAGTTACATAGTGTCTTTTTTCTTTCATAAAGGGGTATTTCCATGGGTTTGCCTTGGTATCGTGTTCATACCGTTGTATTGAATGATCCCGGGCGGTTGCTTTCTGTTCATATAATGCATACAGCTTTGGTTGCTGGTTGGGCCGGTTCGATGGCCCTGTATGAAATAGCAGTTTTTGATCCTTCTGACCCTGTTCTTGATCCAATGTGGAGACAGGGTATGTTCGTTATACCCTTCATGACTCGTTAGGAATAACCAATTCCTGGGGCGGTTGGGGTATCACGGGGGGGACTATAACTAATCTGGGTATTTGGAGTTACGAAGGTGTGGCTGGAGCGCATATTTTGTTTTCTGGGTTGTGCTTTTTGGCAGCTATCTGGCATTGGGTATATTGGGATCTTGAAATATTTTGTGATGAACGTACAGGAAAACCCTATTTGGATTTGCCCAAGATCTTTGGAATACATTTATTTCTTGCAGGTGTGGCTTGCTTTGGTTTTGGTGCATTTCATGTAACAGGCTTGTATGGTCCTGGCATATGGGTGTCCGATCCTTATGGGCTAACAGGAAAAGTATAATCTGTAAATCCATCGTGGGGTGTGGAGGGTTTTGATCCTTTTGTTCCGGGAGGAATAGCTTCTCATCATATTGCGTCAGGGACTTTAGGCATATTAGCAGGTCTATTCCATCTTAGCGTCCGCCCGCCCCAACGTCTATACAAAGGATTGCGTATGGGCAATATTGAAACTGTCCTTTCCAGTAGTATCGCTGCTGTCTTTTTTGCAGCTTTTGTTGTTGCCGGAACTATGTGGTATGGTTCAGCGACTACTCCCATCGAATTATTTGGGCCTACTCGTTATCAATGGGAACAGGATACTTCCAACAAGAAATATATAGAAGAGTCAGTGCTGGATTAGCCGAAAATCAAAGTTTATCAGAAGCTTGGGCTAAAATTCCTGAAAAATTAGCCTTTTATGAATACATCGGAAATAATCCGGCAAAAGGGGGATTATTTAGGGCGGGTTCAATGGATAACGGGGATGGAATAGCGGTTGGATGGTTAGGACATCCTATCTTTAGAGATAAAGAAGGTCGTGAACTTTTTGTACGCCGTATGCCTACCTTTTTTGAAACATTTCCGGTCGTTTTGGTAGACGGAGACGGGATTGTTAGAGCCGATGTTCCGTTTCGAAGGGCAGAATCTAAGTATAGTGTCGAACAAGTTGGTGTAACTGTTGAGTTCTACGGTGGTGAACTTAATGGAGTCGGTTATAGTGATCCTGTTACTGTCAAAAAATATGCTAGACGCGCTCAATTGGTGGAAATTTTTGAATTAGATCGTGCTACTTTGAAATCTGATGGTGTTTTTCGTAGCAGTCCAAGGGGTTGGTTTACTTTTGGACATGCTTCATTTGCTTTGCTCTTCTTCTTCGGACACATTTGGCATGGTGCTCGAACCTTGTTTAGAGATGTTTTCGCTGGTATTGACCCAGATTTGGATGCTCAAGTAGAATTTGGAGCATTCCAAAAACTTGGAGATCCAACTACAAGAAGACAAGCAGCCTGATACAACTACAACATTTCTTTTACAACATTTCTTTGGTCTCTTTCGAATCGATTTTCTTTTAATGATTTTATTTTGGTTTTATATAGGGTACCAGATAAATCTTGATTTGAATCGTCATTTTTTTTTTGTTACTCTTGCTCTTTCTTTATCCGGGATATATGATCCCCCCAAAAATAAACAGGTATGGAAGCTATAATTGTAAACCACGATCGAATTTATGGAAGCATTGGTTTATACATTCCTCTTAGTCTCGACTCTAGGGATAATTTTTTTCGCTATCTTTTTTAGAGAACCGCCGAAAATTTCAACTAAAAAAAAATTCAATGATTTTTCATTATCGCAATTGAAGTAATATTGGGAGGCTCATTACTTCAATTAGTCCCCATGTTCCTCGAATGGATCTCTTAGTTGTTGAGAAGGTTGCCCAAAAGCGGTATATAAGGCGTACCCAGTAAAACTTACAAGTAAACCAGATATAAAGATGGCGACTAGGGTTGCTGTTTCCATTATTATATAATTTCAAGACCACAATGGATCTATGATAAGATCGTTTATTTACAATGGGATGGTATACAAAGTCAACAGATTTCAATGAATAAAATAGGATTTATGGCTACACAAACTATTGAGAACGATTCTAAATCTGGCCCAAGACGAACTACCGTAGGGGCTTTATTAAAACCCTTGAATTCTGAATATGGTAAAGTAGCTCCTGGGTGGGGAACGGCCCCTTTGATGGGCGTCGCAATGGCTCTATTTGCGGTATTTCTATCTATTATTTTAGAGATTTATAATTCTTCCGTTTTATTGGATGGAATTTCAATGAATTAGATCTATAAGAACCCCCAAGTCCTAGCTTTTAAATAAAAAATGAATCCTTTAGAGCTCGGATTTCTAGCTCATTCGATTTTGGTAGTTCGATCGTGGAATTTCTTTGTTTCTGTATTTCTGGAATATGAGTGTGTGACT